>NC_086189.1:8427311-8677311 GCF_023053635.1 Elgaria multicarinata webbii
CAGCATGGCTGGCTGTGGAATACTGGGAGTTGTATGACTTTTTTCCTTTCAAAACCATCCATAGGAACACATCCTTAAAAGTATTAAAAAAATCATGCAGAAGGTTAACAGATCATCTATACTGAATACAGAGGGTGGTCAAGCTAATTTTCCATAGGTAGGGGAGTGTCACAGAGAAGGCCCTGTATTCCCAGCAACCTAATATTCAGAAGGCCATCTGGAGAAGATCTTCAACTACGGCAGGTTTATGATTGCCACCAAATTGGATGGCTTTAAAGGGGGCTTGGATAAATTCCTGGAGGCAAAGGCTATCAGTGGCTACTAGCCCTGATGGCTGTGTGCTATCTCCAGTATTCGAGGCAGTAAGTCTGTGTGCACCAGTTGCTGGGGAACATGGGTGGGAGGGTGCTATTGCACGATGTCCTGCTTGTTCATCCCTGGCTGATGGCTGGTTGGCCGCCGTGTGAACAGAGTGCTGGACTAGATGGACCCTTGGTCTGATCCATCATGGTGCTTCTTATGTTCTTATATGGCAGGAGGTGATGTTTCAGATATCTTGGCCCCAAGACATTTTGGGCTTTATCGGTAAGCACCGTGGAAGTTGGCAGATCCAGTTTTGGCAGGGCTGTGAATCCATTCTGGGTTTCAGTCAGAACCAGCTGGAACTCTAAAGGAGCTCTCCAAATTGCTGAAGACTAGCCCCAAACTAGGTTCCTGACCTTGGATAGCTCCTTTAGAATTCTGTCTGGTTCTGGTTGAAACCCACAATGGATTCACAGCCCCACTGAAACCAGAGCCACCAGCTTTCATTGACTGCCTCTTTCATTTATTGCCTCTAAAGTGCCTGGGGATGTGAAATGGGAGCTCTGGCACCAGGGACCTTATTTCCTCTGCCACCAGGATAAGTTCTCAGGTCGAGGGAGTTGTTGGCCTAACTTTCGCTGTGCTGCAACGCCACCCACATAATGGCCAGTGAGGGTACTGCAGCTCATCTGCTCCAGCCAGATCTGGTGACTCAAGGAACCAACAGAGTCTTGACTAGCTCTATATAGCTGTCTTGGCATCCCAGTCTGCGCAAATCCTGTCCGTTGGAGGGAAATTGTGGTCCAGCCTCTCCAGCCCTTGTCCTCCTCCTTGTCCTTGAAACAAACTTCAAAGTGATCTTGATAGGCTGGCATGCTGGGCTGAAAACAACAGGATAAAATTTAATAGGGATAAATGCCAAGTTCTACATTTAGGAAATAGAAACCAAAGGCACAGTTACAAGATGGGGGATACTTGGCTCAGCAATACTACAAACAAGAAGGATCTTGGAATTGTTGTAGATCGCAAGCTGAATATGAGCCAACAGTGTGATATGGCTGCAAGAAAGGCAAATGCTATTTTGGGCTGCATTAATAGAAGTATAGCTTCCAAATCACGTGAGGTACTGGTTCCTCTCTATTTGGCCCTGGTTAGGCCTCATCTAGAGTATTGCGTCCAGTTCTGGGCTCCACAATTCAAGAAGGACGCAGACAAACTGGAGCATGTTCAGAGGAGGGCAACCAGGATGATCAGGGGTCTGGAAACAAAGCCCTATGAAGAGAGACTGACATAACTGGGCCTGTTTAGCCTGGAGAAGAGAAGATTGAGGGGAGACATGAGAGCACTCTTCAAATTCTTAAAAGGTTGTCACACAGAGGAGGGCCAGGATCTCTTCTCGATCCTCCCAGAGTGCAGGACACGGAATAACGGGCTCAAGTTAAAGGAAGCCAGATTCCAGCTGGACATCAGGAAAAAACTTCCTGACTGTTAGAGCAGTACGGCAATGGAATCAGTTACCTAGGGAGATTGTGGGCTCTCGCACACTTGAGGCCTTCAAGAGGCAGCTGGACAACCATCTGTCAGGGATGCTTTAGGGTGGATTCCCGCATTGAGCAGGGGGTTGGACTCGATGGCCTTGTAGGCTCCTTCCAACTCTGCTATTCTATGATTCTATGTTTCTGCCTTCTGCCTCCTCCAGAACATGGCCCCCGGATTATCTGTGAAAGTGCCATTTGCCTTTGGACCGCTGGACCCTTGTCTGCCTGCTCCAGAACCAGATGACTTTCAGCCTCTCCTGAAGAAGCCTGCTTGCCTCTGACCCCACTGGGTCCTGGTACTGCCTCCCTCCCTACCTCTAATGTAGGGGATGAATCGTCAAAGGGGAAAAAACAGATATTGTGCCATAGCACTTTGCAGGAAGAGAAAACTAAAAGAATACCTATTATAACTATTCTGAACCCCAGAGCTCAATCATCTAGTATCTTCAGCAAGAGGACATTTACTATATATTTCCCTTATATAGATTTTTTCTCTCCTGTTTTTAACCACCCGTCCTGAATATGCCGGAATCAAAAGCTCCAATGTCGCCATTACTTTAAGCCACACATCACAGGGTGAAAAGAAATCATAAAGAAGAAGAAAAAATTACAAAGGGTCGGACAACATAAAGGAGATGAATGCAATCTCGCCTCCTCGCATTGCAAAGGGGAAAAAAAAGAAAGAAAACCACAAAAAGGGAGAAATTTTCAAACAGCCCCTATTTCCAGTCGACTGGAGTTTTAATCCGCACAGTAATTTACTCCGTCCGCACGTTTCTCAACACCTCTCTTCCTGTCCCTTCCCTTCCTTCCTTTCTTCCTTCTTTTAAATGGAATGGCTTTTTATTATTATTCTTGGCATATAATAAGGTGAACCTAATGACTACGCTGCCCATGTAAATGAATTTTCCTTCCAAATGGCATATGATAGGAGAGGAGTAAAAGGGGTGGTCTAAAGAAAAAATACATTGTCCAAAGAGCTTTTGTACTGGAAATAAAGTCTAGTCTTTCAGTTGAAGAGGGCACGTTAAAATGGAGAGAGGGAGAGACAGAGACAGAGAGAGACAGAGAGGGACAGCGACAGGGAGACACACACAGAGAAAGACAGAGGCCATAGCTAGACCAGGGGTATATCCTGGGATCATCCCAGGATCATCCCTGTGCATCCAAATGACACACAGGGGATTCCAGGAGCAGGCAGGGACCCCTTCATTTGCCTGGGATAATTCTTAGCTCTAGCTAAGGCCAGAGAGAGACAGACAGACAGTCAGTCAGTCAGAGACAGAGAGGTGGTAGTGGTGGCTGAAGCTTTTTGGGTTTGCACTGTCTGGTTTTTCTAGTTATTGATGTCAACTTCTGCTCATCCCAAATGGGACAGGAACTCAAGGACATAAGCAGCAGCCTTATATTCAATCAGTCCACAGGACCATCTAACCCAGTACTGTATATATGCCTGCCTGAGATTTCAGATCCGTTGGAGGAGCCCTCCTCTGCATCCCACCAATGCGAAGCATACATCATGGTGGGACATGGCAGAGAGCTTTCTCGGTGGTGGCACTCCAGTTGTGGAATGCCCTCCTCTCGGAGGCCTGACTGGTGCCGGCACTGGTTTCATTTCAGCGCCAAGTTAAGACATGGCTTTTTTTTTTACGAAGCTTTTAATGGCTAAATCCACCGAGCCTGTAAATTGGTTTTACTGCTTTAAATTCTATACCGGTTTTAGCTTATTAATGGTTTAATTTGTTTTTAGCTGTGTATATTTATAGTTTGATATTGTTTGTATGATTTTATCTGTGTGCTGCCCTGAGATCTTTGTGATGTAGGGCGGGACACAAATGTTTTAATGAATGAATGAATGAATGAATGAATAAAACGCTGTCATGCAGCAGCTCTCCTGAGTTTCAGGCAGGAGTCTTTCCAGTGGACACTGATGGTCAAACCTGCATCACAGTGATGCCTGTCCCTTAGGGTGACTCCCTTCTATGTTGATTCTAAGAGTGGTGATCTTGGCAGAGCGTCTTAGACCCATCCCTAACTCTGATCACTTCGACTTTCTTGGCCTGGTGAATGCTCAGCAGCTCCCTGTCCTCCCAAAAGAATTGCACGCCTCCCCCTGCCTCAATGGCGGCCACCATTGACGTGTGTCATGTTTCTCACAACACTCCTGCTTTCGATGGGAGGCAAATGACGAGGCTTGCTAAGTAATCTACAAAGCTTTTATTAAGCCACAAACGTCGCTTCTAACTGGATAGAGTCTAACTTCTTGGAAACGTCCCCCTGGGCAAAACTATGCAAACTAAGCAAGACAATTGTCTGTTCAAGAAGAATAGGAACCCACTTCCCAAACACCCATAACTTCAGAGCACCTGGTGAGGAGGCAGGTTCTGGCATAATCAAACTGACTTTCTCACGCCTTCCTTCCACTTCTAGCGGACCCTAGCATCAGCTAGCTTGTTGGGGCGCTCTCCTCCAGAAGAAGGCTCACTTCCCACTGAGTGTGTAGGATTTGGCCTTGAGGAGATAAGCTCTGGAGAGAGCTGACTCCCAGCTGGGGAATCGCCCGTGAGAGCTTCCTCCCCCACTGAGACAAGCTGGCTGGTGTCTGGCTCTGCGACTTCTAGTTCTGATTCTGATTGATTACCTGAAACATCTTCTCCCAAACCCGGGGCAGTAGGGTTAGACAATGTGGGTGTGTAAGTGTGCAATTTCGCCGGGAGGGCAGGTGGTTGCCAAGTGTTCTAGGGGCCTCATGGATGCTTGTGCGGGGTCCAACACTCGTGCCAGGAGTCCTCAACTGGGTCTGGGGGCACTTCCGACATCTTTACTCTGGTGACTCTCAAGTCACACCCCTCTTCCTCCCCTTGGAAACTTGGGTTCCCACTGGGGGATGGAGTGACTCAGCCTAGACCATCTGTTTGTCAAGGCCTTGGAACGAATCTCTCCCAATGCCTGGGGGCTCTGAGGGAGGTCCCTCTCCCCTTCTCTGATCTGGCTGTTCCAGCTCTGATTTGGAAGAGGCAGCATCAGAAATCTCAAGGGGCATTGGCCCAACCTGGACAGCTACCTCCAACCCATGGCCAGCAACGTCTCACCTTATTTTGAAGCAGGAATATCTGCAGCATTACTAATGCCCTGCAGTGTTAAGATAGTCAAAATGCCTGTTATCTTAGTTAACTCAATGACATCCCTCATTAGTCTGGGTATGGTCAGAAATGAATTTTCAGCGGTCATAATGCTAATTGGAAACTCTTCTCCTTTTGTAATCGTGAGAAGTATTTTGAACGGATATTAGTAGTCATGGTTCTATTCCTTAGCTGCAAGCCATAACAAAAAAAACCACAGAAGGTACATTCGCAACTGAGCAACAAATGTAGCTCTCAATTTCCTGGCCACAAGCACAAATTTAGAGACTCGCAAGGTAACAGATTTCTCATTATCGAACCACAGAAAATGGGCAGGTTCAGTACATGTAGCAAAATTCTTCCAGAGCCTAAACTCAGACTATTTTTCATGTGGATCTGTTAGAAAACATTGGGAAGTGATGTTCTGGTTCTGTGCTTGTATCGTTAGCATTCATCAGGCCAGGCACTCGGGATAGACAAATCAGACTATTTCCGGTCCACGACACTTTTGCATTTCTCCGCTCAGTCAGCCCGTTCCTGCATTAATGTAGAAATTGTGTTTTGAAAACCCAAACCAAAAACATTTGCATGAACATTTGCATTTAAATATTTATTTAAAGACATAGTTTTAGACTGTAATCTCTCTCAGAACATGTTTTCTTCAACAAGAGTTTTCTTTAACAAGAGTTTTGGAGGGCCAGGATCTCTTCTCGATCCACCCAGAGGGCAGGACATGGAATAATGGGCTCAAGTCACAGGAAGCCAGATTCCAGCTGGACGTCAGGAAAAACTTCCTGACTGTTAGAGCAGTACGACAATGGAATCAGTTACCTAGGGAGGTGGTGGGCTCTCTCACACTAGAGGCCTTCAAGAGGCAGCTGGACAACCATCTGTCAGGGATGCTTTAGGGTGGATTCCTGCATTGAACAGGGGGTTGGACTCGATGGCTTTGTAGGCCCCTTCCAACTCTGCTATTCTTTGATTCTATGATTCTATGATACAGATTTTGAACACTCAATCACCCTGTCCAGATGACATGCTAAGCCATGGTGGTTAAGCGTTTTGAGTTAAACATTCTGGGTTAGAGTGTCATGTGACCCATTCCTCACCATGGTGTCTACATAACCACGGTTCAAACACACTCACTAACCAGTTGCTGCACAAGGGTTAGTGGCTTAACCATGGCTTAGTGTGTTGCCTGAACAGCCCATTAATCTAATATTTGGGTGGGTTTCAGCTGCAATCCTGTGTTCCTCTGGGAGGGACAGTTTGAATCTCCCCTCTCTGAAGGTTAAAGGAGAGATATTGGCCCTCACAAATGGAGGCCTATTTTCACAAGCCTCCTCCTGAGTACACAACCAGAGCTAGGAGCACAACAGAATTGTGTTCACACACATCCCATCAAAAATCTGCAATTTGGTCTGACCCGTCATGTGCAGCAGACTCAGGTCAGCTGGTGGATGATGGAGCTGGAATCCAGGGTGGGTGGGTGAAGTAAGCCAGCCAAAACCCATCAAGTTTCACCCTCCACAAACAGAATCCTTTCACATCCATAATAATCCCATGTCTTCTGTGGGAGAAAGGTTTGCTGGGGGATCAAAATCCTCTTCCTCCAAAGAGGTGTCTCCTGGGCTTGAGCCACCCAAAGCCTGACAGGTCTTTGAGCTACCCAAAGCTAGCGATTCTCCAAACTGAGAGAAAACAAAAGAGTCATTCCTAGGGCTGATCATCACAGGAACATCCTGTTTGCTTATGGTTTCTTTCTTTCTTTCTTTATTTTATTGCATTTCTTTACCGCCCAATAGCCGAAGCTCTCTGGGTGGTTCACAAAAATTAAAACTATTCAAAGTATAAAACCACAGTGTAAAACCATAATATAAAATACAATATAAAAGCTCAACCAGATAAAAACAGCAGCAATGCAAAATTACAAATTTAAAACACCAAGTTAAAATTTATTTATAGACTGTTAAAATGTTTTGAGAATAAAAAGGTCTTCACCTGGCTTCTAAAGGCATATAATGTAGGTGCCAAGCAAATCTCCTTAGGGAGCTCATTCCACAGCCGGGGCGCCACAGCAGAGAAGGCCCTCCTCCTGGTAGCCACCTGCCTCACTTCCTTTGGCAGGGGCTTGTGAAGAAGGACCCCTGAGGATGACCTGAGGTACATACGGGAGGAGGCGTTCCTTCAGATAACCTGGCCCCAAGCCGTTTAGGGCTTTAAATGTTAATACCAGCACTTTGAATTGGGCCCGGACCTGGACTGGCAGACAATGAAGCTGGAAAAGGACTGGCGTAATGTGGTCTCGTCGGCCAGTCCCTGTTAGTAAGTGTGCTGCCCTGTTTTGTACCAGCTGAAGTTTCCAGACCATTTTCAAAGGCAGCCCCACGTATAACGCATTGCAATAATCCAAATGAAAGGTTATCAGAGCATGGATAACTGTAGCTAGGCTATCTCTGTCCAGATAAGGGCACAGCTGGTATATCAGCCTAAGTTGCTAAAAGGTGCTCTTTGCCACTGAGTTCACCTGTGCCTCAAGTGACAGTTCTGGATCCAAGAGCACACCCAAACTACAGACCTGATCCTTTCGGGAGAATGCAACCCTGTCCAGGACAGGGCAAACATCACCTCGCCAGACAGATGAACCACCCGCTAACAGTACCTCCGTCTTGTCTGGACTGAGTGTCAGTTTGTTAGCCCTCATCCAGTCCATTACTGTGCCCAGGCAATAGATCTCCATGGTACCCCTTATGTGGTGTATATTTGCAAGTGGCAGGTCAGCTCCCAAAACTTAGGAACTTTTCCTATCTAAAAACTTAGGGACTTTTCATATATATGGGCAAGCTGTGATTTTCACATGCTTACAAGTATGGCAATTAACGGAAATCCTGATTTGTGCAAAATTGCAATTTCCGTAAATGGTTATACCTGCAATTTTATGCAAATCACAATTTGTGAATATGGGGGGGGGGGGGGGAGTTGCGGAAAACCATGAGATTGCGTAATGACTTGTACAACTCAGGGCTACATGAGCCGGACTGTGGGGGGCTCTGAGCTGGTAAAAACCCTTCCACCTCAAACACCCCCCCCCCCAAATGGATTCCTCTGACAAATCTAACCATACCTGGCCATCCTTAAAGAGGCCATGGATCAGTCAGAGCGATATCAGCCCTCGTATTGGCGTTACGGATATACAGATTTTGTTTAATCCATAATGGCCTTAGCCAGACCTACCTGTTAGTCCGCGATGGAGGGGTGAAGATCTTGTGATGGTTTTATCGCGAGATCCCCCCTCAGTTTACATGAGGCGCACGACGACCTCAGAGAGAGAGGCATCGCGCCCTGCATTTTAAAAAAAATCTTAAAGGAGAAGATGCGCACGAGGTAAGGATTGTTTTTTAAAAAATAATTTAATTCCCCTGCTCCCCCCACCCCACCCCCAATGGGCGGAGTGATCCTGAGGAGCTTTGAGCCCTGTGTATGGGTCCAGGCTCCTCACGAGGAACCGCGAGGAGCCGGGACAAACCACAGTGCCCAGCCACATGTTCCAGGCCTAAAGGGGAGGGTGAGATCCTGGGGCAAGAGAGGGATGATCCCTCCCTGATCCCGGGATCCCCTGTGCATCATGTGGACGCACAGGTATGATCCCGAGGATTGCCCCGGGTTAAAGTCCCATCTAGCTATGGCTTCTCTCTCTGTTTTGCAGGTTTAATTCCATCATCCATGTCTACTCGTTGACAGAAATGGGTTTTTATCCCCTTTGTAAAAGTATACCCAATAAATAAATAAATAAATAAAATCTTCACAGTTTAGATAACTTTCACTGGCATGTAACATTTTGCATATATACAATCAATAAGAACTATACCCACCCACACCCACAAATAATAATGCAACCCAAAGGTGGCTGAAGAGAGATCAGAGATATTTAAATCTATTTTAGATACGGAGCAGCATATAAATATTATATATGTGTCTGCATGCATGCGTTTCATGTTGCATGCCTTCCAGGGACATTAGCACTTTTGTACAATTCAATTTTCATACTGTTCCCTAAAGTAAGAAAAGGGTCCTCAAGGCCACGCGACTCAGAATATGCCGGTCCACTACCGAATCTTCAGGCCAGATCCATAGGAATCTGAACTGGAAACATTTGAATCAATTCTGGGGTTTTCTGACATTCCTAGTTCATTTCTCTCCCATTGGAACAAATGAATATTGGAAGGAAGGAAGGAAGGAAGGAAGGAAGGAAGAAAGAAAGAAAATCAATAATTGGAAATCGCCAAATAAAGAAAAAAAGCCATACATTATGTACCATTTTCTTCCACTTCGGTTCTTTCCTGTCCCTTCTCCATAGGATTTCTTTGTCCATCTTCTGAAAACTGCATCACAACATTTGATGAAATATCATGAAAATCTAGGTTCCAGTCCAACCGACTGTTCCAATGGGTGGATGTCAAGTCATTTTGTAGAGCAAAGGGGAGGGGATTGCATGGTCCATTAGCCCTAGTCAGCAGAGCCAATGGTGAAAGGTGATGGGACTTGCAGTCCAACAACATCTGGAAGGTGTACACGGTCCCTAGCCTGTTATTTCCAAATCTGCAAAGACTGAATTCCTGAAGCATCCTAAATACCTACCCTGCCGTAAGTGCTCGGCTATTTGGAACTGGATGCATTTTCAATACTAGGTGCACCTAGAAAGAGATGTATCACTTCTTTGCAACATATCTCTTTGTCCTTCTTATTTGCAGTCAATATTTTAGATTCTGCAGATGCATTAGAAAAGAGAAGAGAAATATGTATATATATGGAGTAAAAAAAATCAATGTAACTCAAATGGGAGGTGTTTACATGCCCAAACAAAGATATGCCCTTTTGGTGTCCATTAATCCTACAGTGTCGGTGAAATCCTGATATTTGGGGAAGGGCTGTCAGCACAACAGGGGAAAGATAACAGGCCAACATTTCCTCATGGATTTTTAAATTCTTTTTATTATTATTTTGGAGCTTTAAGTGGTTTCAATCAACTATGCAGGCAAGCCGCTCAATTTTCCCCTGCCTTCCCATCGACTGCTGAGCATGTCCAACAATTCAACATGTCAACTGCCTGAAATAAGATCATTTGCATTATAAGAAGGCAAAGCATTTTTCATTGCAAAAAAAAGGGGGGGGGAAAGGTGGAAAGAAGGGAATGAATTAGAAGAGGAAGAGGAGGAAGATGAACAGGAAATAAAGAAGACTTAAAATAGGAGTGGGAAACTTATGGACTCCAACTCCCATCATAAGAACATAAGAAGAGCCATGCTGGATCAGACCAAGGGTCCATCTAGTCCAGTACTCTGTTCACACAGTGGCCAACCAGCCATCGGCCAGGGATGAACAAGCAGGACATGGTGCAACAGCACCCTCCCACCCATGTTCCCCAGCAACTGTTGCACACAGGCTTACTGCCTCGGATACTGGAGATAGTACACAACCATCAGGGCTAGGAGCCATTGATAGCCTTTGCCTCCAGGGATTTATTCAGCCCCCTTTTAAAGCCATCCAAATTGGTGGCCATCACTACATTTTGTGGTAGTGAGTTCCATAATTTAACTATGCGCTGTTTGAAGAAGTACTTCCTTTCATTGGTCCTTATGGCCCTCCAGATGGACTCCAACTCCCATCATCTCTCAACAATGCCTATTCTGGCTAGGGTTGATGGGGATTGTAGTTCAACAACATCAAAAAGGGCAGTAGTTTCCCACCCCTGCTTTTCAGAGAAGCAAAGGTCTCCCTGTGCATCTGTTTTGGTTGTTTCTTCATCAGCCTTTTAGTGTGTGCCATGGATTACTAGTGAGGGTGAATGAAGGCATGTCTGCACCTCCTGGTGTTCTGGGAGGGAGGGGGGAGGATCTCACAATATGCTGATTGCAAGATCCTCCCCCTGTGTTCACCTGTGGCGCGCGATGTCCAGGGTGGAAGGAGGATGTTGTGCTCGCCATTTTTTTTTAAAAAAAAGACAGGACCTGGACCGCATCTGCGCTCCAGCACAGAAGTAAGTTTTTTAAGAAAGAAAAAACTCCCGACCTGCTCCCTACCCCACCCCTGATGGCCCTGGATTCTTCCCGTCCTGGCTCCTTCCTTCCGATGTCCCTTGCTTCTCTCTTTTGCATCTGGTCACTCTAGTATAGCTCCTGTACTAGGAAATGGCAATGTTAAACGCTTTTCAGAAAGGCTTCGAATGAACTTGGCACCATTAATGGGAAATAGAACAAACACCAATGTTGCCCAGGCAATTGGGTGATCAGTTCCTTTTCAAGAGACTTGGATAAGGTGGAGGGCTAATGATTAGTTTTGTTTTGTTTTTAAAAGAAGAAAAAAAAATCAAATTACTGTTTCAGCCAAGCAAAATGGCAGGCAGGATTCATTGAGCTCTTGTAGCAATTCCCCACAAATTGTTATGCAGTTACCTGCAGGAGGTCAGAAAGTAATTAACATGGAACTCTTGTGCTTGAGGGCTATAATACATAGTGGATAAAAAAGGCATATTCTGGTTCCGGAGAGAATGGGCTGTGTCCTTTGCTTATAATGGTGAGACTCCCTGCCCCCAAGAATCGTAGAGTTATAGAGTTGGAAGTGGGCTAGAAGGCCATCGAGTCCAACCCCCTGCTCAATGCAGGAATTCACACAACGCATCCCTGACAGATGGTTGTCCAGCTGCCTCTTGAAGGCCTCTAGTGTGGGAGAGCCCACAACCTCCCTAGGTCATTGGTTCAGATGTCGTACTGCTCTAAGAGTCAGGAAGTTTTTCCTGATCTCCAGCTGGAACCTGGCTTCCTTTAACTTGAGCCCGTTATTCTGTGTCCTGCACTCTGGGAGGATCGAGAAGAGATCCTGGCCCTCCTCTGTGTGACAACCTTTCAAGTATTTGAAGAGTGCTATCATGTCTCCCCTCAATCTTCTCGTCTCCAGGCTAAACATGCCCAGTTCTTTCAGTCTCTCTTCATAGGGCTTTGTTTCCAGACCCCTGATCACCCTGGTTGCCCTCCTCTGAACACGCTCCAGCTTGTCTGCGTCCTTCTTGAATTGTGGAGCCCAGAACTGGATGCAATACTCTAGATGAGGCCTAACCAGGGCCGAATAGAGAGGAACCAGGACCTCACGTGATTTGGAAGCTATACTTCTATTAATGCAGCCCAAAATAGCATTTGCCTTTCTTGCAGCCATATCGCACTGTTGGCTCATATTCAGCTTGCGATCCCTAGGTAACTGATTCCATTGTCGTACAGCTCTAACAGTCAGGAAGTTTTTCCTGATGTCCAGCCAGAATCTGACTTCCTGTCACTTGAGCCCGTTATTCTGTGTCCTGCACTCTGGGAGGATCGGGAAGAGATCCTGACCCTCCTCTGTGTGACAACCTTTTAAGTATTTGAAGAGTGCTCTTATGTCTCCCCTCAGTCTTCTCTTCTCCAGGCTAAACGTGCCCAGTTCTTTCAATCTCCCCTCATAGGGCTTTGTTTCCAGACCCCTGAGCATCAGTTTCACTCTCTCTCCTTTCTCATTTTACCTATCTTCAGTTTGGTTCATCCCAAATTATGCATTTAAAAAAAAAAAAAAAAACCAGTCCTCTGGAGAATTTTTATGCATTTTTCTGTGCATTTCTCTTAATCCATGCATTTTTGTAAGCAACATTGCCTATATACACATTTTTGAAAGCTATTCTTCCTAATAGAATATTTTTAAAAAATGTTATTTCTCCTGATGCACACATTTTTTCTCACATTCTTTTGCTGGGAGAAGCCCCTTGTGAACTCCAGAGAAGTGCAGATTCCAAAGGGTAGCCGAGTTCCTGTTTGCATGTTGGTTCAAAAATGTGAAATTAGGTGAGTTCTCATTCAACTATTAACCAAATGAATTCCTTCCCCACCCCTAGGAATGGGCAACACTGGGACAAATGGATGCTTAAGCTGACCTAGGATGAGGCTGTTTCAGACGTTCTTGGGGTGAATTCCACGTTCTTCACCTTTTGGGTAGCTGTTCAGTAGGGGTGAGGGCATTGCCTCAGGACAAACCCAAAAATCCGAGGCAAGGTGGTCCCGCCTTGGCCTGAATACGAGGCTGTACCAGGTCAGCCCGAGGCAACACAAGGCCAATTAGATCAGATCCGAAGAGCTTTCAGGTTCCTCGGGCCTCACTTTCAGATCATACTTAGCTGTTCAACCATGAAATGGACTGTTTCAGAAGGTGGTAGACTCTTCTTCGTTGAAGGATTTTATGTAGAAACTGAAGGGTCACCTATCAGGATGCTATTGTGGTAGATTTCCTGCATCAGCTGGGGGTTGGTCTAAATGACCTTGGAGTTGCCTTCCTCCTCAACACACACACACACACGCATAAGAAGAGCCCTGCTGGATCAGACCAAGGGTCCATCTAGTCCAGCACTCTGCTCACACAGCGGCCAACCCGCCATTGGCCAGGGATGAACAAGCAGGTCTTCTTCTTCTTCTTCTTCTTCTTCTTCTTCTTCTTCTTCTTCTTCTTCTTCTTCTTCTTCTTCTTCTTCTTCTTCTTCTTCTTCTTCTTCTTCTTCTTCGTGCCCTGCTGCATCAGACCAAGGGTCCATCTAATCCAGCACTCTGTTCACACAGGGGCCAACCAGCCTTTGGTCAGGGATGAACAAGCAGGTCTTCTTCTTCTTCTTCTTCTTCTTCTTCTTCTTCTTCTTCTTCTTCTTCTTCTTCTTCTTCTTCTTCTTCTTCGTGCCCTGCTGGATCAGACCAAGGGTCCATGTAGTCCAGCACTCTGTTCACACAGTGGCCAACCAGCCATAAGCCAGGGATCAACAAGCAGGACATGGTGCAACAGCACCCTCCCACCCATGTTCCCCAGCAACTGGTTCACACAGGCTTACTGCCTCAAATACTGGAGATAGCTCACAGCCATCAGGGCTAGTAGCCATTTTGTGCATGTGTGTGTACATGTGTGTGTGTTCAGCTAAGAACGGTATGATAACCAAGTCAACCCACGTTTATTTTCACTCTTTCAAAATTGGGGTTTGGGCATGCGACTTCTGTTGTTCATCATCCAAGATCTCCCGGTCCAAAGCGTCTGGGAGAGCAGAAAGAAAATCCCCAGAGAGCAATTTGAAACATTTCCTTCCCTTAAATAGGGGAGAGAAAAAAAGAAAAGAAAAAGAAAAGGAAACCAAAGCAGACGTCTTCCATAATAAGCTTACTCCAGGCAGGAAATCTTGGCACCCTATTTTATCAAAGAGGCAGGTTTGTTCACTCAGGGCTTCTGCTGCATCTCCTGCGTAAGCCCCCCTAAAAGCATCTGTGATAAACAACATTTCATACCCCCCTTCCCAGTTGCACAGGAGAAGGAGAAAGGAGGGTGGGAGAGAAGGAGAGAGAGAGAGAGAGAGAGAGAGAGAGAGAGAGAGAGAGAGAGAGAGAGAGAGAGATGTCAGACTTATTAATGTGCTTGGTTTACCAAAGCAGCTTTTCCCTTCTTATCGCTCCGTGTCCCTTAGCAGAGACACAAGCTGAATTTGAAAGAGTCCACTGAGGTCGGCAGCGAGGAAACCAATATCTTAAAGCTGCAGGGACAGCCGTCGAGGGACAGTGCAAATGTAATGAGAAGTGCTTAGCCATGGCTTCCGTGGTGTGGAGCCAGCCACGAGTGGAAGTCCGGAGAGCTAGGGACGCCCCCTGGCCGAGAAAGCATGGGCAAGAATTCGTTCCCAGGTGGGCCCAAGTCAAATGACGCAGAGCAGTTTTGAATTTCACTGGGTTGGCGGAAACGGTGAAAGGCATTTGCCTTTGTCTGAAGGACCTGGGTGGTTTGCAGGCCTTGTTCTGCTTGCTGAAGGCCTTTCAGGGAAAGTGCGGCCTTTCTGCTTTCTGGCCCTGTGAGACAGATTGTATTAGGCAAACGGCAGATAGCAGGTGGGTAAGGCTGACCCTATGAAAAGGAGGACAGGGCTCCTGTATCTTTAACAGTTGTATTGAAAAGGGAATTTCAGCAGGTGTCATTTGTATATATGGAGAACCTGGTGAAATTCCCTCTTCATCACAACAGTTAAAGCTGCAGGTGCCCTGCCCTCTTTTAAATCTGGTCACTCTAGTATAGCTCCTGCAGCTTTAACTGTTGTGATGAAGAGGGAATTTCACCAGGTTCTCCATATATACAAATGACACCTGCTGAAATTCCCTTTTCTATGCAACTGTTAAAGATACAGGTGCCCTGTCCTCCTTTTCACATGGTCTTCCTAAGGTGGGTAGTTGGAGAAACCTTCTTGGAACTCAGCTACTCCTTGCTGCCTTCTCCTTCTCCTCCTGAGTAGGGCTGAGGGATGGGAGGCCTTGGGCTGCTACCTAGTAAAGATGGAGAAATTAATATATTTTTGGCAGGGTCTGAGTTGAACATTTGGTCCAGACAAATTTCAAAGGTTTGGTGGGAGACAGCAAAAATTCTAGGGATGGGAGATCCGGGGATGTTGGGGCTCACAAAAATTCTCTGAATGTGACTTCAAAGCTTAGTTTGGCTTGCTCCAATTTTAATTTTCAGCCTGTGTTTCACTTTATTCAAACTAAGGGTGTTGATTGCCAGGAAATTTGGCTCTTTGAGGGCCCACCGGACTTTTGCAGTGCAGCCAACTCAGCTTACGTTTGTGAGCTCAGCCTCACGGTTTCCTCAAGTTCTCAGGAAATTTCACACATTTTGCGGGAGGGAGTCTTGGCTGTAATTTGGCCCTAACAGAGATTTGCGCAAATCACGGCTGCAAACTGGCATCATTCATTCAAATTACAGCCATAAATCTGTACAAATAATGGCTTTCGTTAGTGCAAATGTATAACTACAATTTGCACAAATGCCTGTGGCGCAGATGTCTTTTTACACAAAGAAACTTAATAATTTAAAGAAATTCCATCAACTATCCCAACTCATTGCACACTAAGGGCATGATTACACCTGCCAGATATCTCGGGGTCATATCTAGGTCATCTCTGGGTGTCCATATGATGTACAGGGGATCCCAGGGGCAACCCAGGATGACCAGGGTCTTTCCCTAGGATATCTGGGACAACAGATTTCCTGATATTTCTGTGGTCCCGGGACCATCCCAAAGAGGGCAACTAGGATGATCAGGGGTCTGGAAACAAAGCCCTATGAAGAGAGACTGAAAGAACTGGGCATGTTTAACCTGGAGAAGAGAAGATTGAGGGGAGACATGATAGCACTCTTCAAATACTTAAAAGGTGGTCACGCAGAGGAGGGCCAGGATCTCTTCTCAATCCTCCCAGAGTTCAGGGCATGGAATAATGGGCTCAAGTTAAAGGAAGCCAGATTCCAGCTGAACATCAGGAAAAACTTCCTGACTGTTAGAGCAGTACGACAATGGAATCAGTTACCTAGGGAGGTTGTGGGCTCTCCCACACTAGAGGCCTTCAAGAGGCAGCTGGACAACCATCTGCCAGGGATGCTTTAGGGTGGATTCCTGCATTGAGCAGGGGGTTGGACTCGATGGCCTTGTAAGTCCCTTCCAACTCTGCTGTTCTTTGATTCTATGATTCTATGATCCCTTCTTCCCTGCGGGTAGCGGGGCCAGGCACTGAGCTGCGCGGGGAGGCTCTGTGCCCACGGGGGCAGCAATTTCACCATCTCTGGGATAGCGGGGGGTTCTGTGTGGTTGTTGTTTTTACTTATCTTTTTCTGTGCAACCAGCTCCTCTTCTCAAAATAAATAAATATATAAATGAAAAACGGTGGCTGCGATGTCCCTCTTCCCTTCCGAGATGTCGCGTGGCAGTCGAGATGCTGGTGGAGGATCGTGGAAGCAGTTAAGTCCATGATCCTCCCCACTCCCTCCCTCTACACCCTTAGGTGTAGACGTGCCTTAAGTCAGGCCAGCGGGAAGAAAGAAGAATGGAGTCTGGAGGACTGAACTGATGAAAGCACATTGAATTCTTCCTCTTCCCCCAACCAGATTCCTTCAACATCCCTAATTCAATGGGGACAGTGTGCATTTCAAACACAAAAAGGGAGCGTTTCTGTGTGCATTTCCCCCCAAAAGTACACACTTACCCCATTGACTAACATGCGGAAATCCATGTTAAATACCCATTTCGAAGTGTACTTTTAAAAACAACAATTAGACAAGCAAAACCCCATTCATTTTTTGAATGGGATCACATGTTTCAGAATATGTGAACATTTCTTTTAGGGGGAGGGGGAAGTGCTCCCATTCATGTTCAGGATTGTGAATGGGGCAAGGTTGGGACGATTTCTTGTACATCCCTTAAGAAAATCCTACTAAAAACGGGGAAGAGGCAGTTCAGGAGCGGCGGTATTTAGTACAGTTACATTTAATGCAAGGCACCCATGGGGGGCAGAGAACGTCTTGTCCCATATAAGCACCTGTGATTGAAACTACATCATCATGATCCGGACTATAGCTCAGTGGTAGAGCTTTGCATACAGAAGGTCCCAAGTTCTTGTAAGGCTGGAAAAACGCCCATCTTAAATCCTAAAGAGCTGTTGCCAGTCAGTGTTGACAATACTAGGCTTAAATGGACCAATGGCCTGACTCTATATAAGGCCGTTTCCTAGCTTCCTAAGACTTTATCATGGGTGCAGAACCAGTCTTGGGGATGATGGAAACTCTGTAGCTGAGGAGGGTCCTGTTTCAGGGTGTTAGTCCCTTGGTATCACAACCTCCTTAGGTAAAGTGTCATCTTGTGGGGGGCACAGGCTATACACTAGGGGTTACTGACTTTCTGTGGTCCTAAGCTATTGTGAGGACCACAGTGAGGTCCTGCTCATCCTCTCTGGAGGATATCTCATCCGGTTAGGGTTCCAGGTGAAGGTGGGTCCAAACAGAGCCAGATGATCTCTGGATGCACATAAAGAGAGCCCTACTGGGTCAGACCAAGGCCACAGCTAGACCTGAGGTTTATCCTGGGATCATCCAGGGTTCGCCCCTGCCTGAACACTGGATCCCTTGTGTGTCACCTAGATGAACGATCCAGGGATAAACCTTAGGTCGAGCTATGGCCCAAGTGTCCATCTAGTCCAGCACTCTGTTCACACAGTGGCCAACCAGCTGTCAACCAAGAACCCACAAGCAGGACATGGGTGCAACAGCACCTTCCTGCCCATGTTCCCCAGCAACTGGTGTACAGCTTTGTACACCAGCTTACAGCTCTGACAATGGAGGTAGCACATCGTTACCAAGACTAGTAGCCCTTGATAGTCTTCTCTTCCTCCAGGAATTTCTCTAACCCCCTTTTAAAGCCATCCAAATTGGTGGCCATCACATCTTGTGGTAGCACATTCCATAGTTTGACTATTGCTGTGTGAAGAAGTGAGGTTCTGCTCAGAAGAAGCCATCTCCATAGGTAGATAGGCAGGCAAATAGTATGCCTACCAGCTAGTAAGTTAGGGGGCGTAGCTCAAACCCCATTGTGGGCTAGTTGCTAAGAAAACACACAAGCCCGGAGTTGGACCAGCACCCAATAAATATTACACATCTTAATGCGATTTTTTTTTTTTTAAAAAAGTCTTTCTTCAATATGTCTCCAGATATTTTGTCTGAGTGGGACCTTTACTCTTGATCCCCTTTTTATAGATTTTGGGTGAACATCTGTAGCCATTCTAAGCCTACAGAAAGACAGTGACTTGAGAGAGCAAATGCTGACCATGGGGGAAACCTACAGGGGGCGCTGTGGCTTCTCCCATCTCCCTTCTTTATTTTTTTTTGGAAAGGAAGACGTCTGATCGCATCACCTTATTTATATTTCCCCAGAGTGGCCCCAACTGTATTTCAATATCAGCGCAACGTTGTTAATTGAAATCAGTAATTTCAGTGCTCATTAATAACAAATCTCTAGGAAGAAATAACGCCATAGCAGTTAACGATCAGCATTAAAAAAAAAAAAAAAAGTCCGGGGCCTTTAAAGCATCAGTGTGATCTCTGGGTTCATTTTATAGTTGATTAGAGCGAGTTAAACTTTGACCCTCTCTCTGTAAAGTTGTATATTTAATGTGCAGGGCTGGCAATCGGGGAAGTTATCAAAATTTCACAGGTGTTCCACAGGGAGGTCAGCCAAGATAAGCTGGTGCCAAACATCCTCTCAGCCAGGCGGAAAAAGGCAGCGGAGGATCAAGTGTGTGTGTGTGGGGGGATATTCCTGGGTTCCCTTAAAGTGGCTAAATTGCTTTGTGTAAGATTTAGTGGGCACGTCTTCCTTCCACTTCTTTTTCAATGGAGATCAACTTCAATGGAGATCAACAATTCTATAGTTTGTATTAAATTGTGTGTGTCCGTGTCCCTGTTCAAACATCATGCTTAGGGTGACCATATGAAAAGGAGGACAGGGCTCCTGTATCTTTAACAGTTGCATAGAAAAAGGAATTTCAGCAGGTGTCCTTTGTATATATGGAGAACCTGGTGAAAGTCCCTCTTCATCACAACAGTTAAAGGTGCAGGAGCTATACTAGAGTGACCAGATTTAAAAGAGGGCAGCTTTAACTGTTGTGATGAAGAGGGAATTTCACCAGGTTCTCCATATATACAAATGACACCTGCAGAAATTCCCTTTTCAATAGAACTGTTAAAGATACAGAAGCCCTATCCTCCTTTTCATATGGTCAGCCTAATCATTCTGGAATAGCCTGCCGGAGGAGACTCATCAACTTGACAGTCTAGTAGCATTGAAGAAAGCTATCAAGACTGATCTCTTCTGGCAGCCCTACCCAGGGGAATTTTAGGATGTTTTTAGAATGTTTTTAGGATGTTTTAACAATGTATATTATGTTCTTAATTCAGTTTTATGTATTTTATATTTACTGTTGTTCCCTGCCTCAATCAAAATGGAGAGGCGGGTAAGAAATAAAATTATTATTATTATTATTATTATTATTATTGTGTATTTTGAGTTAAACAGTATGGTTTAGCGTGTCATGTGAACCATAATTTAGTGCATTGTCTAAACCATTCCTAACCATGGGGGCTACGTAACCACGGTTTAAACACGGTCACTAACCACTTGCTGCAAAGGGTTAGCGGCCTAACCATGGCTCAGTGTGACATCTGAACAGGCCCAAAGTCTGTGTATTTATGTATGTATTTATTTATTGTATTTCTATTCTGCCTTTTTTCCTCCAAAGAACGTAATGCAGCTGCGTAATCCTCCTCGTCTCCAATTTATTGTCACAACAACAACCCTGTGGAGTAGGTTGGGCTGAGAGTCTGTGACTGGCCCAAAGTCACCTAGTGAGCTTCTGTGGCTGAGTGGGAACTAAAACCTGGATCTCCCAACTCCCAGTCCAACACTCTAACCACTACACCACACTGGTTCTCAGAGTGTTGAGGCAGAGAGTTGCGGGGGGGGGGCATTTTTGTCATAACATGCTATCCTCATATTTCGATCCCTCTCCCCAAACACATCACCTTCTGTCTAAAATGGTCTGGTACCTTCTCCCAGGTGGCATCAGTTCCTCCAGAGTTAATTAATTAATGCAGATCACAGGAATCTAATTTTGTGCATGGGACATTAGACATAGATGAAGTCAAAGTAATCCCCAGTGGCTAGAATTGATTGCTTTATTTAGTATGACCCCCTCCCCAAATTCATTCATTCATTCATATTCTCTCTCTCTCTCTCTCTCTCTCTTATGTGTGCTAGATAAAAAAATCAAAGCATCAGTAACATACTATATTTCAAAATCATCTTAGTGCTCAATCATACTATATTAATGGTCTACATAGATATGTACGGCCATTTTTGCTTGCAAAACATGTGCAGCCCCCGTTAGAAGCCTCACAAGGGAGGGCGAGCACATTCCCATGGAAAATATTCACAAATCATTGAGCATGGGTTCACATCTGTCTCATTCCCAATTCTAAGTTTGATTTGGGAAAATTTCTTTATTTTTGCAAATTTCCTCAGTAGATGAAACCAGTCTACTGTAGCCTGTGGAGAAAATTGGGATATTTGTGCAAATTTTGGGATATTTGTGCACATATTCGGGAGACGTGCATAAATCTCTTGGTTGGTTGCACGGTATTGTCTTTTCCATATGAATTGTTCAGATTATTATACTTATTATTATTATCGTTATTATCGTCAGGCAGAATTTCAAGCTGCCTGATCAGTGATAGGAATGGGACACACAGATGGGTTTGGTCCTCTTTTTGGTGGCTGTTGGCCCTCTCCCCAAAACACACACACACACACACACACACACACACAGTCCCTTGGTACAGCTGTACGGGACATTCTTTTCAGGTCAATTTGATCAGGGTTTACCCAGTTCGCATATTATGAACTTGGATGCAATCTGAGTATTTCCAAGCTTGCCATCATAGAAAATTATAGGATAGTAGAGTTGGAAGGGGCCTATAAGTCCATCAAGTCCAACCTCCTGCTCAATGCAGGAATCCACCTCAAAGCATCCCTGACAGATGGTTGTCCAGCTGCCTCTTGAATGCCTCTAGTGTGGGAGAGCCCACAACCTCCCTAGGTAACTGGTTCCATTGTTGTACCGCTCTAACAGTCAGGAAGTTTTTCCTGATGTCCAGCTGGAATCTGGCTTCCTGTTACTTGAGCCCGTTATTCCGTGTCCTGCACTCTGGGATGATCAAGAAGAGATCCTGGCCCTCCTCTGTGTGACAACCTTTTAAGTCTTTGAAGAGTGCTATCATGTCTCCCCTCAATCTTCTCTTCTCCAGGCTAAACAGGCCCAGTTTTTTCAGTCTCTCTTTATAGGGCTTTGTTTCTAGACCCCTGATCATCCTATTTGCCCTCCTCTGAACACGCTCCAGCTTGTCTGCATCCTTCTTGTGGAGCCCAGAACTGGACGCAATACTCTAGATGAGGCCTAAGCAGGGCCGAATAGCGAGGAACCAGTACCTCATGTGATTTGGAAGCTATACTTCTATTAATGCAGCCCAAAATAGCATTTGCTTCCCCCCACCCCCCATGAACACACACACACACCAGAGGGGAAAAAATGTGCTCGATAGCATGTCTCTGTTTGAAAGATGCGCGTGAAAAATGTGTTTCCCTGGAAAAATGTACACAAACGTACTTCAATCAACGGGAGAAGAAGTGTGGAAAAATTCACATGGAAATATGCATGTTTGTTCATGCAAAAAACCAAAACCAACAAAGGTCACATCTTGATATGGACTCGGGTTTGAAGAAGCTTTGAGATGGAGTTTGGAAAACTTTGGTGAACTTGAGTTTTGTTAATTTGCACGTCCTTACCCCTTTGGAAAGATATTGTGCCGTCATGCAGCATCATTCCAATGGGGTTTCTAGAGAAAAAGAAAGAAAGGATGACTTGGCTAGGCTTTAATGGAATCTGCTCCTAGGTCTGTCCTTCTCAGTGATGACAAAAGGTGAAGCACTTGCTATCGGTGGAGCAGCAACATATATCTTTACATCAATGCCTTAGCTAGACCTACCTGTAAGTCTGCAACAGAGGGGTGAAGATCTCATGATGGTTTTATCGCGAGATCCCCCCTCTGATTCCATGCGGCGCACGATGACCTCGGAGGGAGAAGCATTGCGCCCGCCATTTTTTATTTTCTTAAAGAGCCAGCAGCGCATGAACGCTCTCGCACATAAGGTAAGTGGTTTTTTTTTTAAAAAAAAGAAAATACTTTCCCCACTCCCCCACCACACCCCTGATGGTTACAGTGCTCCTGTGGAGCTCTGCGCCTCGTGCGCGGGTTCTGGCTCCTCATGACGAATCACGAGGACCTGGGACAAACCGTGGCGCTTGGCCACCCATTCCGCGGTCTCAGGCTCAGCCCGAGAGTATGAAAAAACCGGGCCTACAGGGGAGTGCGAGATCCCGGGGCAAGGGAGGGATCAATACGCCCTGATCCCAGGATCCCCTGTGCATCATGTGGATGCACAGGGACGATCCCAGGGATCACCCTGGGATAAAGCCCCATCTAGCTATGGCCAGAGACTCCAGGAAAGCCAGAGGCTAAATGTGACAAATTGTGGGGTTCATGCCTTGGTGTTTCCATGTTAAGAACTGGCATTGCAATATTAAGATTTCCCAAACTCCATCTCTTTTTCTGCTTGCTGATAAGACAGTTAAGCCAATGGCTCAGAGGACCGTGTGTATGTGTGTGTGTGTGTGTGTGTGTGTGTGTGTGTGTGAGAGAGAGAGAGAGAGAGAGAGAGAGAAAGAGAGAGAATAAAAGTCTGGCATAATACCCTATGGTCAAGAGGAAGTCAATTAACGCTCTGAGAAATGATCAAGCACCACTGAGTGAATTCACAAACAGGAGTCATCCCTGTTCACCCACCCCGAAACAAAGGGATCCACCACCATACACGCTGAGATTTCCAGGATGCTGAGAGTACAAGAGCCTTGGAATTGACAGTGGCACAATAAGGAGAAGGGGTGTGGATGGACTGCAACTGACATGCGTTTGAAAACCACGACTCCTGAACCTGAGCAGAAAAGGCAGAAAAGATTTGCCTACCTAAAGAAGAAAAAGAAGAAACAAAGTTCGGAAACTCAACTGGCATACGGCCAAGTTAAAAATAAAAACCAATCATTAGCATGGCCCTGTTGAGAAGTTCTCTATTAAAGTGTCAATCAGGCTCTGTGGTCTCAAATGGATTTATTGGACAGGATGGAAAGGAAGGGACCAGAGTAGAAAGAAACACAAAGTCCTGCCCCCTACTTCTTGCCAAAAGGTTCTGGTTACTGGAAGAGTGGCTTGAAATAACGTAAGGCGTCCTAGATAGATGGATTGTATCAGCAGGATGGTTGGGTCTCTCTCCCTGCCAGCCTCTCGGGCCATGGGTGTGGTCAGACATCCAACTCTAGGTTTCTGGGAAGGGGTGATGGCAACTTACCAGCAAAGTACCCATAGGACCCAAACTGTCTGCAGCCACCATTCCTGGTCATTCAATCCTTCTGGGCAGGAAATACTTTTAAAGAGCTTCCGTCTCCAGCTGAACCTTGCTCGAGGAACATGGACTTCCTGAGCACAGGTGTGTTCCTGTATTCTCTTGCTTATTCTTTTGTTCTGGCCTGCTGTTTGTCTTCTAGCTTTCTCTTGGTCCACGAGCCCTGACTTTTGGCCTGGATCCCTTTTGACCTGGTTTCCCCTGTGATTTAACCATTGGTCCTGTCTTTTGCTTGGTCTTAGGGCTCCTGCTTCTTATCTCCTGGCACACTCCAAAACATTGCCCACGGCCCAACCCTAACACAAAGGCCACTTGCATTGGCTGCCTGTACGTTTCTGAGCCCAATTCAAGGTGCTGGTTTTAACTAGGGGTGTGCACAGACCCCCCGATCCTCTTCGCGCCCGATCCGCAAACTGCAGATCGGGCCCACTCCACCCCGCCTAGATCCGCCTGGGGGCCACTCCGCTCCGCTGCGGAGCTCTGGCTCCAAATCGGAGCTCCGCAGTGGCGGGGAGTGGCATCAGGTAGGCCCCCTCCCTCCTCCCCCTTACCTGTGTCCGTCACGGCCCATCTCAGCTTCACCAGAGCCCGCGGCTCAACCAGGAACTGTAGGCCCCTGCGGCCTACACTTCCCGGTTGAGCCGCGGGCTCTAGTGAAGCTGGGATGGGCCGTGATGGACACAGGTAAGACCCCCCTCCCCCTTGCTCCCTTACCTGGCCCCACCGCCGTCGCCACATGGGCGGCAGTGACAGCGGCAGGGCCAAGTAAACCCCACTTAACTTTTTTTGTGGAGCTCCGGATCGAGGTGAAGGATCCGCCTTCAGCTCGATCCACTCCACAATGCTCCGCGGCTCCACCAATCCTCTTCGCCTCCGCCTTAAGGGGAGGCGAAGCCCCCCCGATCTGCTCCTGCTTCTCCGGTCCGAGGAGAAGAGGAGCACATCCCTAGTTTTAACCTATATGGCCTTACACGGCTTGGGACCACAATACCTGATGGGACACCTCTTCCAACATGACTCTACCTGTACACCATGTCAACATCTAAGGCCCTGCTCCAGGTGCCTACTCCGAGGGAAGTTTGGAGGACGGCAACAAGGGAGAGGGCCTTTTCAGTGGTGGCCCCTGAATTATGGAATGATCTCCCCTCTCTCATCTCACACTATTGCCCCGCTCGTGCTCTTCGCTCCTCTGATGCCACGTTTCTCGCCTGCCCAAAGGTCTCTACTTCCCTTGCTCGGCTTCGTCCATTTTCTTCTGTTGCCCCTTATGCCTGGAACGTTCTTCCAGAACATTTGAGAACTACAAGTTCAACCGCAGCTTTTAACACTCAGCTAAAAACTTTTCTTTTTCCTAAAGCTTTTAAAACTTGATTTTGTTCTGACTTTATACTGTTAGTTTTACCCTACCCTGTGCCTGTTTGCATTCTCTTCCCCTCCTTATTGTTTTACTATGATTTTATTAGAATGTAAGCCTATGCGGCAGGGTCTTGCTATTTATTGTTTTACTCTGTACAGCACCATGTACATTGATGGTGCTATATAAATAATAATAATAATAATAATAATAATAATAATAATAATAATAATGAGGCCCACCTAGTGCCAACATTGTCATTTTTCGGCACCAGATAAAGACTTTCCTTTTCTCCCAGGCATTCAACAGCATATGCTGAGTTTTAACTGACTCCAATAGCTTTGGTCTGGCTGAGTGTTTTTGTTTAAAATGTTAACTGGTGGTTTTTTTAAAAAAATTATTTTATGTTTTTAAATTTTGTATATTGATTTTTAATGTTCAGTCTTTTTAATCCAATCTTTGTAATCTTTGTAAACTGCCCAGAGAGCTTTGGCTATGGGGTGGTATAAAAATGTAATAAATAAAATAAAATAAATAAAGGCTGTGCTTTGGAAAAAAAAGACAATAAAATTATTTTATTTATTTATTTATTTAAAACATTTGTATCCCACCCTATATCACTAGGATCTGAGGGTGGTGTACAGATAAAATCATTCAATATAAAACAAAAAATATACACAGCTAAAAACAAATTAAACCATTAAAAGAAACACATATAGCAATAACAGCAAATTGACTAAGTCAGAACATTGGTCTATGACACCATTGGCATATTAGACCATTAATCTATCTAGCCCAGTTTTGTTAATGCTGACTGTCAGTGACTCACCAGGAGATGGCTGAACCTGGGGGCTTTCGGCATGCAAAGCAAGTGTTCTCCCAAGCAATATTTGTGAATTTTATTTTTGCTGGGGTGGTGGTGATGGATGTGAGCATGCTGTGTATGAAGTTCTAAATGTTGAGGCTGAGCACATGTCCACTGACAGTATTCATCAATTGCCGAATATGTACTCTCATTTGTCCCATTCCTGAGCTCCAATTGGATTCGTGCAAACTACCCAATTTGCACAAATTTCCTCCATCAAATTTCCTCCATCAGCCTCAATTTAGTCTATGGAGGAAAGTTTATTTATTTATTTATTTATTTAGGGTGACCATATGCAAAGGAGGACAGGGCTCCTGTATCTTTAACAGTTGCATAGAGAAGGGAATTTCAGCAGGTGTCGTTTGTATATATGGAGAACCTGGTGAAATTCCCTCTTCATCACACCACTTAAAGATGCAAATGCCCTGCCCTCTTTTAAATCTGGTCACTCTAGTATAGCTCCTGCAGCTACTTAAAAGCAGTTGCCATGCAGTCCTTTGAATGTCTGCTCAGAGGTAAACGCCTTTGAGTGCAGTGGGACTTACTAACCTAGTGCCTACATTTCCTTTTTTTTCCTCCTCCCTCCCCATCCACTTTCCTTTTGTGTTATGTTTTTCAGATTGTAAGCCCTTGGGCAGGAACTGTTTTAAGAATTATTTCTGTAAGATGCCATGAGAGCCTTATATGTCTAAAGTGCAGGATTAAAGTACTATAATTAATAAATATATGTCAATAAGATTGCAGCTTATGGTGCAGTGAAGATGCACCATGATTTTGATTTATGGCTCCAGAATTTTAAAACCCCATTTCTCCTGCACTACTTTTTCGAGCTACAGGTCAGGTCTACCAAGGAGCAAAAATCTGCGGTGCGTCATCTCATGGCATGCTCACTGAACATTAAGCAGAATTCAAATAATTCAAACATAGTTTTCATTTTAAAAAATAGTGTCGGTGAACAAGGAATCTGTTTCTAAACAAAATGGGTCTGGGTTTGTTGTTGTTTTAATTTTTTTCTCCCATTTGCTCTCCATTGCCAGAGCGATTATATGTTTTCAAAACATACACTCTATAATCCATATCTCAATGCATTAGAGGCATTTTTTCCCCTGTTTTGATTTAGACAAACACAATATTCAGCCCAGTATGGGATCACTGCTCCTGTTTGAGCACAAAAAAACAGGTCATAATAATACAGCTGCCACCAAAGAGAGAAAGAGATGGGAGGGGGGGGGAAGAGAATGTTCAAATAATTAAAACAAGGAACAAGTGGCAATGTTGCTCCAATTTCAATTTTGAAAGTGCCCGAGGGAGAGAGAAGGACGGCCATTTCACACAGATACGCTGCTTGATAAAGTGTGATAAGGACTTGTGGGGGGGGGGGGGAGGCGGAGAGAGACTTGGCAGATTAAATTGAAATAAAAGCAATGGATGTTTGCGTTCCAGAAGCCATTAGAAGCGGTTCAATTGAACAGCGACGCATTTTCCGTTGCATGCGTGAGTGAGCTGGCATAAGAGGCACATCAAAGTGGTGTCAGGAAAGGTCAAAAAGGGATTTTCCCAAAGCAATAACTTTTGTTTAAGGAAATAATAAACTGCTGTGTAGCCCGGAGTTGTGGGATCCTCATCAAACACAGTTACCTTTTTGCCCGGTTTGGAGGTAAACTCCATGGACAGAGTGGTCTTCCAGGTCCATCAATAGGGACTTGCGGGAAGGTGTAGTGCAGAAATAAAGAGGGGACACATGTTTGTCCCCCAATTAAGAACTGAACCTGAAAAAGTAGGGTGGGGGACAAATGCTAAAATCAGCATCCTCAGTGGAATCATAGGTGTTCAGGATTTATTTGGTAACCACAGTTTAGACCACAGTTGGGGACCCTGTAGCCCTCCGGGTATTGCTGTACTCTAAATCTTATCAGCTCCCCCCACTCCTGTTTAAATTGTCTTTTTGTCCCCCTATGCCGCCCACACAGTTCAGAACTACAGGAAGTACTGACTTTTTGGGACACAGAGATGTAATCTGAGCTCTTATCTCCAGTTATTGATTGGAGATTAGAGCTGGCTTTCTCCTCGAGCTCCAGAATGGCCGTCTTTTACAAAGCACTGCGCTGGGAAATGGTGACATAAGGCATAACGCTTTGAGAAACATAGGAAGTGGGAGACAGGCCCCTCCCCTTGATGTCATTCAGCCTTGGGGGTGTCTTAGGAGGGAATCTGGACCCTGGACCCAAAACAGTTTCCCACCCTTGTGCTGGGGGGGGGGGAGATTTACATAAGATAAACTCCATTAATGCAACTGGATTTGATTACCCCGCCTTCCTGTGGCAGGTGCTTCAGCACCCTGAAAATGCTATGCTAAGCATGGGGTCAGCTTTTTTTTGTGGGGTGGGGGGAGAATCTCTGGTGGAGAGACTTTCCACAAGTGGAGCCCTTCTTCTTACAGAAAGTCCCTCATTCCCATGGAAGGCAGGTCCTGTATCCAACCACTAATCTTAAGGCAGGATGGGCAAACTCACCAATCAGCTGCCCAGTGGGTGCATGGTGAGTCGCCCATGGGTGCCCAGCCATTTGGGGGCTCATTGGATTTCCACAGAGCTTCAGGCTCAGTTTGCATTTGTGAGCCGAGCTATGGACTTTCCCCTGAAACTCTGGAAGTTAAATCGGTTCCCCTGCTCCATAAATTTACCACCATGATGCCTGCAGGTATCATTTGCACAAATTTTGGCCACAATTTTCTATAATTTGCACAAATTATGGCTGTAATTTGCACAAATTATGGCTGTGGTTTGCACAAATTATGGCTGTGGTTTGCACAAATTATATAGGCTTACCTCTAAACTGGGGTAGTGTCATGTCTAACCCTACTGGCCCTGTTTTGGGAGAAGATGTTTCAGGTAATCAATCAGAATCAGATTCGGACCTAGAGGAGGTGGTGCCAGACACCAGCCAGCCTGTACCAGTGGGGGAGGAAGCTCTCACGGGCAATTCCCCAGCTGGGAGTCAGCCCTCTCCAGAGCTTATCTCCTCAAGGCCAAATCCTACACACTCAGTGTAAAGTGAGTTTTCTTCTGGAGGAGAGCGCCCCAACAAGCTAGCTGATGCTAGGGTCCGCCAGAAGTGGAAGGAAGGCGTGAGAAAGTCAGTTCGATTATGCCAGAACCTGCCTCCGTGCCAGGTGCTCTGAAGTTACGGGCGTTTGGGAAGTGGCTTCCTATTCTTCTTGAACGGACAATTGTCTTGCTTAGTTTGCATAGTTTTGCCTAGGGGGACGTTTCCAAGAGGTTAGACTCTCTTCAGGTAGAAGAGACGTTTGTTGCTTAATCAAAGCTTTGTGGATTACTTAGCAAGCCTCGTCATTTGCCTCCCATCGAAAGCAGGAGTGTTCTGAGAAACATGACAGGTAGTTAAAACTGCCTGCCTTAAATTCTCTTTCTTCATTCCCTTCTTCCATAAACATCCATGATCTATGTACGAGATGTAGCAGACTTCCTTGCTGTTGTTCTAGGACAGGGACCCTGTTCTAGGACAGGGACCAGATTTTGGCTCAATACAGGGATGACATCGGAGTCTGGGAAGGGGGTGGAGTCCAGCAAACATCCCCTCTGCTCAGAGGCCTCCCAGACTCCACGTTCCCAATCAGGCAAGCCCCATGGGTCCTGCTGGTTCACAGAGCCACCATTTTGGGTGAAAATGGCGGCTTGTGCTTTTTCGTAAATGCCAATTGATGCAAAGCGTGACTGGAAAGGAGCCGTCAACACAAAATGGCAGGTGTGAATGGAATCAAATTTCAGGCCACATTAGGATGAATAGAAATCCAAACCCATGTGAATCTGGTTGGGATTTCTTCAACGTCCCTAGCTAGGAGTAATCCTCATTTCACGGGATGGGTCTGCAAATGAATAAATCACGGAGCAATTATGAACGTTTAATTATCAATCTTCTCTATCCCTCCCTCCCTCCCTCCCTCCCTCCCTCCGTGTGTGTGTGTGTGTGTGTGTGTGTGAGAGAGAGAGAGAGAGAGAGAGAAAGAGAGAGAGAAAGAGAAAGAGAGAATGAGAGAGAGGGGGGTGAGGGTGTGTGTCTTTGTGTGCTAAATTCTCTCCAGCAAGAGCGGAAAACTGTTCGAATTTGCACATTGCTCATCAAAGTCAGAGGTTGCAAACTTGGCATGGAATATTAAACATTGGTTTCAGCGATTCTCTCTTTCGGCTAAGGCTGAATTAGTTGCTGGATGTGCAACTGCTCTGGACAGCCCAGTGAGCACTATGGGTGGGGGGGGGCATGCAGACTTTTGGTATGAGTGCTTCTGACTTGCATTTCAATATTCTTTCCTTTAACCCCCCTCCCCAAATCATCATCTCCACTGCGCCCATTTTGTTCACCCCCCCACAAGCTTGTTATCCCCTAATGTACTACATCACAGCCAAAATGTGTATCCTGGAGGGGTGGGGAACTCTCTCTCTCTCTCTCTCTCTCTCTCTCTCTCTCTCTCTCTCTCTCTCTCTCCCCCCCTCCCTCTTCCTATTAACTAGACTCCCTGCAGTCTCTGGAGCTTAATCTTTACTTAAAAGATATTTTGATCAGCTTCAGGTATCATTCTCATTCTCATTCTCTCTCTCTCTCTCTCTGTCAGTCCCCCTCTCTCTTGACTTTTATTCTCTTCCTCCTCCTATATCTTCCTTTCTTCTTCACTCTCCTCCTCTCTCCAGACCTGAGCTGATCCCATCAACTCCGTTTGTCTGGATCTCGTGTGGCCCTATCTGCATGCTCAAACATGAAAATTGAGCAATAAAAGCCTGCCAAAAGAAGGCCTCCTGGAAGACATGGAGGTGATCCACCCCAGCCTTGTTGGCTTTCCACCAACGAGATCTGTGACATGATATGGAAGGCTTTTTAGATGTGGTGCAGGTAATGGTTGCTATCCTGGATTTCTAGTCTCCTTCCGTCTGGATAAGCTCAGAATTTTGTTCTTAATATTCTCAAGAGCAGACACCTGCTTTTGACAGTGTATTGGGAGTACAGACATCAGAAAATTCACCAAAGGAATCAAATGAGTTTGAATTTCTATGAATCCAACCCGCAGATTACGTGGGGCACCGGCTTTTGCTGAGTCATACAGATTCTTCAGACTTGTGGACTGTTTTCTTCTTTTACTTCCCAGAATGTTATGCAAATGTATTAATACAAAAATATGTCAAATAATAATAAAGAACCAGCCAAAAATTGCAAACCGTTCAGAGAGCTTCAGCTATTGGGTGGTATAGAAATACAATAAATAAAGAAATGAAATAAAATAACAGTTTGAAAGCGGTTTGCAAAAAAGTATTTGGAATGTGTCCTGGGCCTCAACGGTTGTGAATACTGTTATAAACAGCTATAAAGCAGTGGTGTAGATTGTGCCTGGGTGACTTTGGGCCAGTCACAGGTTCTCACCCCCGGCCTACCTCACAGGGTTGTTGTTGTGAGGATAAAATATAGGGGAAGAGGAGGCTTATGTATGCTGCCTTGGCTTCCTTGGAGAAAAGAAGGTGGGATTTAAATGCAATAAATAAAAATAAATGAATACATAGTGCCCGCCATTGATGCAGGAAGGGCAACGGCACAATTTCAGCAGCTCGCCAGGGCCTTGCGGTTCTCTTCTGAGGCTTGCATGGCCTGCAAATGTGGTGGCGGGATAAGCACCTGTGGAGACAAGCACAAGGGTGTTCACCCACTCCTACTGACAGTGCTGATGCAGGCAAGGAAACACCTTCCTTATCTCAGACCTCTCATCAGAGATGAAGAAGGGATAGGCAATGGCACTGCAGCGGGGAGGGGGGGTTGGCTCACAGGACACAAGAAATGTCTCGGCAGGCTCCATAGGCCTCCATTATTGCACCCCTGCTTTAGGGTAAGATAGGGTGACCCTATGGAAAGGAGGACCGCGCTCCTGTATCTTTAACAGTTGCATAGAAATGGGGGATTTCAGCAGGTGTCATTTGTCTGCATGCAGCACCTGGTCAATCCCATCAGCCCTTTTCCCAGTCCACTTAATTTCTCTCTCTCTCTCCTCCCCCCCTCCCTCCCTCCCTCCCTCCCTCCCTCCCTCCCTCCCTCCTGAACTCCTTTTCCTTGTGTGTCATGTCTTTATTAGACTGTAAGCCTGAGGGCAGGGACTGTCTTTTTTGAGAAGTGTAAGCCGCTCCGAGAGCCTTTTTTGGCTGAGGAGTGGGGTATAAATATGATAAATAAATAAATAAATAAATGCCTCTTCATCACAACAGTGAAAGCTGCAAGTGCCCGGTCCTCTTTTGTATCTGGTCACTCTAGTATAGCTCCTACATCTTTAACTGTTGTGATAAAGAGGGAGTTTCATCAGGCGCTGCATGCGTACAAATGATGCCTGCTGAAATTCCCTTTTCTGTACGACTCTACAGGGGACCTGTCCTCCTTTTCATATGGTTATCATATTCACCCAGAGGGATGTCTCCAACATCCCTACATTTTAGGGTGACCATATACAAAAGAGGACGGGGCTTCTGCATCCTTAACAGTTGTATGGAAAAGGGAATTTCAGCAGGGGTCATTTGTATGCATGCAGCACCTGGTGAAATCCCCTCTTCATCACAACAGTTAAAGCTGCAAGAACCCTGCCTAGTGTGACCAGATACAAAGAAGGCAGGGCTCCTGCAGCTTTAACTGTTGTAACAAAGAGGGAATTTCACCGTGTTCTTCATGTATACAAACGATGCCTGCTGAAATTCCCTTTCCTATGCAACTATACAGGAGCCCTGTCCTCCTTTCCATATGGCCACCCTCCCCACCCAGATGGATGCCTTCAGCATCCCTACTTTTTGAGTTCTGGAAAACAGATCCAGTAAAGCAGAGCCACAAAATCTGGGCAGGAATCTTGGAGACGCAGTTTCCCCAAGCATTCATACTACTTCCTCGCTCTGGTCCAGGTGGGCAGGATCAAATGCAAGGCAGAACAAACCCATGGATCAATAAAAGAACAGAAAGGAGGAGGATCCACTCCTGCCTGTTTCACCGCAGCATTTCAGCTCGTTAGACAGGAGGAGACCTTCCCTTTGCTTTCAAGAAGAAGCCTTCTTTTGAACTGCTGCTGCCTCCAATGTCTCTCTTCATCCTTTTCTTTTCCCATTGCGCCCTTTCAAAAGAATGCTCTTTCCCCCATCAGCTTGCACCTTCAACTTTTTGCCAAGGCTTTGAATGATTGTCTTGCTATCTCTCCCCCACCCCTTTTATGCAACGATGGATGAATTGTTCATGCAACTCTCCTGATGTGGTAACTGAGAGAAGGGGGGTTGTATTCAATGTTAGTCTTACTTAGAGTAGGCCCATTGAAATAGGGTGATCATAAGGAAAGGAGGACAGCGCTCCTGCATCTTTAGCAGTTGAATAAAAAATGGAATTTCATAGAATCATAGAATAGCAGAGTTGGAAGAGGCCTACAAGGCCATCGAGTCCAACCCCCTGCTCAATGCAGGAATCCACCCTAAAACACCCCTGACAGATCGTTGTTCATCTGCCTCTTGAAGGCCTCGAGTGTGGGAGAGCCCACAACCTCCTAGGTAACTGATTCCATTGTTGTACTGCTCTAACAGTCAGGACGTTTTTTCTGATGTCCAGCTGGAATCTGGCTTCCTTTAACTTGAGCCCGCTATTCCGTGTCCTGCACTCTGGGAGGATCGAGAAGAGATCCTGGACCTCCTCTGTGTGACAACCTTTCAAGTCTTTGAAGAGTGCTCTCATGTCTCCCCTCAATCTTCTCTTCTGCAGGCTAAACAGGCCCAGTTCTTTCAGTCTCTCTTCATAGGGCTTTGTTTCCAGACCCCTGATCATCCTGGTTGCCCTCCTCTGAACACGCTCCAGCTTGTCTGCATTCTTCTTGAATTGTGGAGCCCAGAACTGGATGCAATACTCTAGATGAGGCCTAACCAGGGCCGAATAGAGAGGAACCAGTACCTCACGTGATTTGGAAGCTATACTTCTATTAATGCAGCCCAAAATAGCATTTGCCTCTCTTGCAGCCATATCGCACTGTTGGCTCATATTCAGCTTGCGATCTACAACAATTCCAAGATCCTTCTCGTTTGTAGTATTGCTGAGCCAAGTATCCCCCATCTTGTAACTGTGCATTTGGTTTCTATTTCCTAGATGTAGAACTTGACATTTATCCCTATTAAATTTCATTCTGTTGTTTTCAGCCCAGCCTGTCAAGATCACTTTGAAGTTTGTTTCTGTCTTCCAGGGTATTCCACCCCATTTTGTGGCATCTGCAAATTTGATAAGCGTTCCCTACACGTCCTCATCCAAATCATTAATAAAAATGTTGAAGAGCACTGCATGGAGAGCTGTTGAAATCCCTTCTTCAGCCTGAACTCATGGGGCCACAGCCCTGAATCTATTGCCCAGATCAATTCATCAGATCTAGAATTGTTGGGGGAATCTCTTGGTACGTGTGGAGTTCACCAATCTTTCTGCCTCCTCAGCCTGCCAGATTTCGACTCACTTCCCCATGAGTTGGTACGACTCATTCTTCCTTTTCTCATCCAGAGAAACTTGCACAAACTGTGGCTGAAACTTGTGTAATTTGTGGTGCTGTGCTGAAGAATTCTCCTACGAAAATCCCAAATGTTCTCATTCGATATGATAGAAAAGAAATTGCTTTCAAAAAGCAATTCAAAGGGGAAGAAATTTTGGAGAAATTCTCATGGGTTTGGTTCAGGGTTCTTCTGCTCACCTTACATGAACCTACCCGTACACTACGCTCAACATCTAAGGGAAGCTTGAAGAATGGCAACCAGAGAGGGCCTTTTCAGTGGTGGCTCTTTAATAATAATAATAATAATAATAATATATATATATATATATATATATATATATATATATATTTCTTAACCGCCTCTCCTTTTGGATCGAGGCGGGGAACAACATTAGAACAGGAATCAATACATCTTAAAAATTCATGATTTAACATTGATCTGGATAGGCCTGCCGGAAAAGGCTAGTCTTCAAAGCTGCCTTAAAATCACAGAGAGAGTTAATTTTACGAATCTCCTCCGGCAGGCCATTCCACAATCTGGGGGTGACAGAAGAAAAGGTCCTCTGGGAAACTGATGTCAGCCTAGTTTTAGCAGACTGAAGTAAGTTCACCCCAGAGGACCTGAGTGTGCGGGGCGGACTGTATGGGAGAAGGCGATCCCGCAGGTAACCTGGACCCAAACCATTTAGGGCTTTAAAGGTAATGACCAACACTTCGTACTTTGCCTGGAAACTAATTGGCAGCCAGTGGAGTGATTTTAATGTTGGGGTAATATGCTCACCTAGATGTACCGGTGACCAACCTGGCTGCCATATTTTGAACTAGTTGAAGTTTCTGAACTAGGTACAATGGTAGCCCTATGTAGAACACATTGCAGAAGTCAAGCCTTGAGGTTAGCAGCGCGTGCACAACCGTCTTTAGGTCTTCTGACTCTAAGAAGGAGCGCAGCTGGCGTATCAGCCAAAGCTGATAGTAGGCACTCGTGGCTGTCGCATCCATCTGGGCTGTCATTTGGAGCGACGGATCCAGGAGCACCCCCAAACTGCGAACACAGTCTTTCAGGGGGAGTGTAGCCCCATCCAGAAATTGGTTGACACACCTCCAAACCTAGGCCAGAGCCCTTGACAGCAAGCACCTCTGTTTTGTCTGGATTCAGCTTCAGTTTGTTTTTCCTCATCCAGCCCATTACCGCCTCCAAGCACTCATTCCGAGGAGACACACTATCCTTAGCTAACACTGTTATTGAAGGTGTGGAGAAATATATTTGGGTGTCATCAGCATACTGATAGCATGATATTGATAGCAGTTATGGCATGATCTCCCTCACGAGGTGAGGCACCAACATTGTTACCTTTTCGGCGCCAGGTTAAGACTTTTCTCTTCTCCCAGGCATTTAACAGCAGATGCTGAGTTTTTAACTGACCCCAGAATAGTTGTTTTTAAATGGATATTGTCTGGTTTTGTTTGTATTTTATGCTTTTTATGGTTTTAAATTATATATATATATATATATATATATATATATATATATATATGTTCACTGTTTAAAACTTTTGTAAAAAACCCAGAGAACCTTGGCTATGGGGTGGTATATAAATGTAATGAATAATAAAACTTATGAGATGGCTGAGGATTGTGTGTGAGCGTCCTGTCTTTCATTGTACAGTCACCTCTCTGACAGCCTGAAGCCTCCTCGATTTCCCACACTTCCTGCCTAAGGGAGGATGTCATGAATTTATTCCTCCCTAGAGCCTTTTCAGATCAGGAAGTGGAGGCAGCCTGGGAGATTGTAGAGCAGTGGTGAGATGTGTAACAGTAAGAAGAATATTACACACAGTCCCCTCAGCCACTTCACAGCAATTAGTTAAGGTCAGAAACACCACCAACACACATGCAAAATAAATTATACATTAATGTGCTGTCCAAGATGCTGAACCAATTTGGGGGATGGGGGTCCAGCACCTTGGACAGCTCATATAGAATTCTGGCTGGTTCTGACTGAAACCCAGAGTGGATTCACAGCCCCACTGAAATCAGAGTCACCAGCCTCCACTGTGTAAAGGCGCTATCCAAGGTGCTGAATACAAATATTCAATCTTTAAAGACATGTACACCCAGAACAGAGCTGTTGATCTCAGAGAATGGCAGATTTGTATCCGAAGCTTGCTAACCATAGCATATCCAGGAAAGGAAAGGAAAGGAAAGGAACCTCTCATGCAAGCACTGAGTCATTACTGACTCTTGGAGGGACGCCAGCTTTCGCTGACATTTTCTTGGCAGGCCTTATAGCGGGGTGGTTTGCCGTTGCCTTCCCTGGCCATTATTACCTTTCCCTCAGCTAACTGGGTACTCATTTTACTGACCTCGGGAGGATGGAAAGCTGAGTCGACCCGAGTCAGCTGCCTGAAACCAGCTTCCGCTGGGATCAAACTCAGGCCGTGGGGAGAATTTCAGCTGCAGCAACTGCTGCTTTACCCCTCTGTGCCACACGAGGGTGGCATATCCAACATGATGCTAAACCAAACATATCCATCAATGCCCAATTGGCTCCTCCCAGGACATGTTCCATCAGTGCCCATTCTACCTGGCTGCAGTATAATGGAGACAGCTAGGCCTCTCCATCAGCTTGACTAGCAAGTGCCGTTTGGACAGAACTGCCTCTGCGAGCAACCAACCATTTCTCTGCCCATGTGGAGAGAGAAGTGAGTGAGTAGCCCTCTCCCTCCATCGGTTTAGCTGGGACCAAAAGCCAGATGGCTAGGGAGAATATAGACAGGGAGACATTTTTCTACCTCTTTCAAAATACTAGAACCCGGGATCATCCCACAAAGCTGATGGGTGGGAGATTCAGGACAAAGAAAAGGAAGTACTTCTTCACTCAGCGCCTAGTTAAATTATGGAACTCACTCCCACAAGATATAGTGACGGCCACCAATTTGGATGGTTTTAAAAGGGGGTTGGATAAATTCCTGGAGGCAAAGGCTATCAAAGGCTACTAGCCCTGATGGTTGTGTGCTATCTCCAGTATCCAAGGCAGTAAGCCTGTGCGCACCAGTTGCTAGGGAACATGGGCAGGAGGGTGCTGTTGCACCATGTCCTGCTTGTTCATCCCTGGCCGATGGCTGGTTGGCCACTGTGGGAACAGAGTGCTGGATGAGATGGACCCTTGGTCGGATCCAGCATCAGGGCACTTCTGATGTTCTTATGTTCTACACCCTTTCCAAGATTGTACAACAATCCAAAAATTGTCAACCAAAGTGGGCCATTTGTTGGTGTTACCTGTGCTGTCAACATTGACAAGCATGGCTTCACCCATAGTTTGTTGAGTTGTTCCTTCTCCAGCTCTAAACCGTAAGGGAAGTGCGGCATAAGGAGAGTGGTGTTGTGCTGAAACACTATCACAATAAGTCAGTAAACAAACAAAAAAACTCCTTATCCCCCGCCCCCTCTAAACCGCTCTCTCCGGCACGGCCTGCGACGATGTGAATGCCTTTGTCACGTTGGTTTAATAAAGCGCCTGCTCCTGTTTATTCTTTCATATATGCGGTGTTAAAATAAAAGTTTCCCGGGCTGAGAAGTGCAGCTTAGAAATTGCATTAACCGTGCCCATTAGCAGGCAATTTGATGGCAAACAGCGACATAGCACATTAATGGATGTGAGATAGTTCTGTGCTCAGTGTATAGGCGAGAGCAGAAGGGAGTGATTCAGGGATGGGGGAGGGAGATCTGGCATCAAAGAGAGCAAGCAGAAATGGGCTTCTATTCTGTGAGGCAGGGCCAGAGACCCCCGGGTCTTAGAAGCGTACCGCACAACCACGCGGTTTCTCCCGCGCAAGGACAGTGCTGCCTCCTCGCCATGCTGCATGAGTCAAGGAACATGCAGCAGCCAGAGAAACGGACCATCTGGAAGGAGTGGGAAGAGGTTGCGTAGGCATGCCTTCTCAGCTGACTGTGACTAAGAGAGAGCATGTGAAGAGAGGTGGCATTGGCAGCATGTTCATGGGACATTGGTGGCCACCAGCATAGATGCCTGCTACAAAGAAACGATCACACAAACCTTCACAAAAAGCTTTAATTAAAAAGGCAAGCTCTATGTTTGGAGATATAGGTTTAGTTGTTTAGAGGTAGTTTGGACTAGGGCTCTGCACGGAACCCCCCCCCCCAATTCGCTTCGTGGCCTGATCTGGAAAATCTGGATCGGGCCCGATCCTCTTCGTGCCGCTCCGCCCGTCTCCCGCTCCGCGGAGCAAGATCCGGCTTCGCCGCCATCGCCATATGCACAGTGGCAGCGGTGGCGGCACAAGATAAGCCACTCCCCCACCCCCTTACCTGTGTCTGTCATCACGGGCTTCAATTGAGGCCCCGGCTTGAAGCCAGAAGAGGCCTCGGCCTTCACTTCCGGCTTCAACCGGGACCTCAATTGAAGTCTGTGACGGACGCAGGTAAGCATCCCTCTTCCCTGCTCCCATACCTGGTGCCGCCACCGCCACATGGATGGCGGTGCTGGGGGTGCCAGATGAGTCCCCCTCCCCCCCCACCTACCTGCAGGCAGAGCTCCAGATTGAGGCGATGCTCTTCGCCTTTATCCGCAGCGCCCCTGACTCTCTTCGCTTCCACCTTTTCTGGAGGCGAATCAGGCCGCCTCGCTCCTGCTTCTCTGAACCGAAGAGAAGCAGAGCACAGCCCTAGTTTGGATGCCAGGGACAAATACTAAGGGGTTATGGCCAGCAACATGTAACACACTCTACATGGGGCTGCCTTTGAAGACTGTTCAGAAACTTCAGCTGGTTCAAAGAGCTGCAGCCAGATTGCTGACGGGGGCTGGTTACAGGGAGCATACTACTCCCCTGTTAAAACAGCTCCACTGGCTTCCAGTCTGTTTCCGGGCACAATTCAAAGTGTTGGTTATCACCTATAAAGCCCTCTACAGCTCAGGTCCAGGTTATCTGAAAGACCGTATTCTCCCATATGAGCCTGCCTGTGCTCTGAGATCTTCTGGGGAGGCCTTACTCTCAGTCCCCCCAACATCCCTGGCATGCCTGATGTGTAAATGGGAGAGGGCCTTCTTGGTGGCTGCTCCAAGGCTCTGGAACTCCCTTCCCAGGGAGGCTAGGCTGGCTTCCTCTGTGCTACAGTTTTGAAGGCAGGTAACACCTTTTTTTGGTTTGTTTCAGCAGGCTTTTGGAACTATAGTGGACCTGTGTTAATGTATTGGATCCCCCCCTTTTAACCTGTTACAGATTTTTTTTTTTAACACATTTTTAATTTTACTGTAGGTTTAATTCTATTTTAGCCTTTGTAATTGATATTTATATGTTTTAATTGTACATGTTTTAATCTTGTAAACTGTCTTGAGTCCCAGTACTGGGAAAAAGGCAGGGAAATAATAATAATAATAATAATAATAATAATAATAATAATAATAATAATAATAATATGATACCTTGCATATGAGCGTCTTTGGGGCATCTCCTTGCTATTTATTAGAGAACAAAGTCTTGGTGGGTTTGGACCTGTGCTCTGATGAGTACATGGCCCAGAGGAAGTAATCACCTGTGGAAGCCCATCTCTCTTCCTCATTAATGACCTTCCAAAAAGTTGGTGAAGTAGTCATTGACTTGCTTCGTTAACTACTCTGCATGTTAATCTATTTTTTTAAAAAAATATTTTAATTATCATGTGTTGCGTTTTGTGCTGCTTCTGTGTTATGGAGGGGTAAATTTAATTGTCAAATTAAATTGACCAAACAATACAATAGAAGAACGTGGGGTCATCCCATGAAGCTGACTGGTGGGAGATTTGGGAACAATAAAAGGAAGGACTTCTTCACACAATGCAGTTATACCTCTATCACAAGGAATTGGTGATGGACACTAATTTAGATGGCTTTAAAGGGGGTTGGATAAATTCCTGGTGGAGAAGGCTGTCAGTGGCTACTATATGCTACCTTCTGTATCCTAGGCAGTAAGTCTGTGTGCACCAGTTGTCTGGGAACATGGGTGGGAGCGTCCTGTTGTACTCCAGTCTTGCTGGTAGGTTTCCTTTGGGCAGCTAGTTGGCCACTGTGAATGCTGGACTAGATGGACCCTTAGTCTGATCCAGCATGGCTCTTTATGTGTTCTTAAAATGAGAGCTACTGAAGAGGGAATGTCTGGGCAAAGAGGAAGCACAGTTGTGCCTCCTGAATAACTAACGTTTGTTGCAAACCTTCATAACTTGGGTAACAAACTTTGCTAGAAATTTAGTTGCATTACATCAGCCTTTCCCAAGTGTTGGGGATGTAGATGTGTTGCTCTACAACTCCCAGAAGCCCCAGTTAGGTTGCCCTGGGGTCAGGAATTGTGGGTGTTGTAGTCCAAAAGATCTAGAGTGTACCAGGTTGCCTATTCCGCATCCTGTTCAAACAAGAAACTAACCCATGGTTAGGCTGCTAACCCTTTTGCAGTAAAAGGTTAGTGAGTGTGGTTAAACCATGGTTGTGTAGCCACCATGGTTAACCGCCATGGTTGAGCAATGCGTTATACATGGGGCTGCCGTTGAAAATGGTCCGGAAGCTTCAGCTGGTACAAAACAGGGCAGCACGGTTACTAACAGGGACTGGCTGGCGAGATCACATTACGCCAGTCCTTTTACAACTTCATTGGCTGCCAGTCCAGGTCTGGGCCCGATTCAAAGTGCTGGTATTTACATTTAAAGCCCTAAATGGTTTGGGGCCAGGTTATTTGAAGGAACGCCTCCTCCCATATGTACCTGCCCGGACCTTAAGATCATCCACAGGGGCCCTTCTCCGTGAGCCCCTGCCAAAGGAAGTGAGGCAGGTGGCTACTAGAAGCAGGGCCTTCTCCGCTGTGGCACCCCAGTTGTGGAATGAGCTCCCCAGAGAGGTCCGCCCGGCACCTACACTGTACTCCTTTCGTCGCCAGCTGAAGACCTTTTTATTCTCTCAGTATTTAAACACTTAATTTTAACTTAAATTTAAATTTTTCTGTTCTAACTTTGTATTTTAATCTTATATCAATTTTGCTGCGTGGTTTTATCCTGGTTGTGCTTTTTATACTGTATTTTTTGTATTTGTGCTTTTAACCTGTTTGTGGTTTTATTATGGTTTTCATTTTTGTGAACCGCCCAGAGAGCTTCGGCTATTGGGCGGTATAAAAATGTAATAAATAAATAAATAAATAATAAATAAATAAAATTGAGCATGAGATCGGAACAGGGTCTTTGTATCCAGGTAGAGATGAGTGATTTTTGAAATCACCAGGAATTTCCAAACTTCAGCTCACCATTCGCCTATGCCCAATTCTCATTGGCATTTGTGATTGCTACTTATTCTGTGTGACTGGGGAAATTGTGCAATTGGAGCCATGATTGAACATGAAATGTGTGCAACTTTTCTGTGTTTGAGTTCTGCAAATTTTCAAATTTTCAACAAATTTCCTCCATGGACTAAAATGGGGCTGACTCAGCTTATGGGGAAAATTTGAGAAAATAATAAAACTGTCCATAAATGTCCATAGATTTATTTATTTATTACATTTCTATACCACCCAATAGCCGGAGCTCTCTGGGCGGTTCACAAAAATTAAAAACATTCAACGTATAAAACAACAGTATAAAACCATAATATAAAATACACTATAAAAGCTCAACCAGATAAAAACAGCAGCAATGCAAAATTACAAATTTAAAACACCAAGTTAAAATGTATTTATAGACTGTTAAAATGCTGGGAGAATAAAAAGGCGTCTAAAAGCATATAATGTAGGTGCCAAGCGAACCTCCTTAGGGAGCTCATTCCACAGCCGGGGTGCCACAGCAGAGAAGGCCCTCCTCCTGGTAGCCACCTGCCTCACTTCCTTTGGCAGGGGCTCGCGGAGAAGGACCCCTGAGGATGACCTTAGGGTCCGAGCAGGTACATATGGGAGGAGGCGTTCCTTCAGATAGCCTGGCCCCAAGCCATTTAGGGCTTTAAATGTTAATACCAGCACTTTGAATCGGGCCCGGACCTGGACTGGCATCCAATGAAGCTGGAAAAGGACTGGCGTGATGTGGTGTCGTAATGTGGCAAAATCGAGCATGTTTGGCAATTTACACACATTTTCTATGCGCACATCCTCTTGCTCAGAATCACATTGGGATTTTCAAGATGGGCATTTTCTCAGGGCGTGCAAGCAGAAATGAAAATCTCATCCATTCCTAGATCCGTGACAAGAAAGTTTTTACAGCACCCAAAAGACCTTCCTGGGGAGAGAGGAATCAAAGGACAAATCACTCTGCTTCTTTCATCTCTATAAAAGTTGCACAACCATAAGCCATGCGGTACATTTTCTAACGCCTCACTAGCCCATGGACAAACACACTGGGCACGTGGAATGCCGCTAGACCTTCCTGCCAAAATAGCTGAGCAGAGCCCTGTCAGAACAATGGGATGATCAGCTCTGACAATTCCAAACCTTTTTTCTCCCCAGCACAATCTGTCAATCTTCTTGACATGCTGGTGTCGCACAAGAGACACATGGTGCTTCTCCCAAGAAAGCTTAGGTGGTATGTGGGGGCTGTCAGATGTAGCTTGGACTCTCTCCTTTCTTCCCCTCTTGAATATTAAACAGGAGGAGAAAGCAGACTCATCCATCAATGGACTGGAAACTCTGGCAGAGCTTCCTCAGCCTCAGGCCAAGCCTCCAGCATTTGGACAAATACTTAAAATGGCAGGAACTGTCGGTGGCCTCCTTGGCAGGATGGGAATAAGCACGTCAAAAGGAAAAGTTCTTTCTCTTTTTTTTTAGGTCAGGCTCCAAAGGCAACTGCACAATCCCAAGAAGGAAGGTCATCAGTTGCTATGGAGGGCCGTCATCTCACGGTCACCAGGGCAGGAAGTATGAGATGGCTTTTCTCCAGACTTTTTTTTTACCATTTTGGCTGTTACTGATGGGAGTTGTAGTACAATAAACTTGGGGGAACCTGGTTGAGGAAGGGTATGGTAACTAGATGGAGAAATAACTATGGATGTTGGCAAAATCAATCTTGGGGGTGAAGCTCAGCCAGGTCAGCCCTCAGATAAGAACATAAAAACATAAGAACATAAGAAGAGCCATGCTGGGTCAGACCAAGGGTCCATCTAGTCTAGAACTCTGGTCACACAGTGGCCAACCAGCCAGGGACCAACAAGGCAGGACATGGTGCAACAGCACCTCCCTCCCCATGTTCCCCAGCAACTAGTGCACACAGGCTTACGGCCTCGAATACTGGAGGGAGCACACGACCATCAGGGCTAGGAGCCATTGATAGCCTTCTCCTCCAGAAATTTATCCAACCCCCTTTAAAAGCCATCCAAACTAGTGGTCGTCACTATATCTTGTGGTAGTGAGTTCCATAATTTAACTATGCACCATGTGAAGAAGTACTTCCTTTTATTTATCACCTGGTGGATCCCTGAGCCAGCACACCAAGTTGGGCAAGCACTCATTTTCCAGCCTTTTTTTTAAAAAAAATGTTCCAATCCCAATTTGCGCAAATTCATGGCTTGGCTCATTTATGAAAATCATGATTTAAGCAAAACTGCGCCCGTAAATTCTGCAATTTGCGCAAAAATGCAGACGTAAATGGTCTTTTTTGCCTGTGCTATTTGTGGCTGGGATTTTGCACAAGTTGTGATTTCTGTAAATATATTCCCAGCTACAAATTTGCACAAATCGTGGCTTGTGGACCAAAAGAGAGAGAGAGGAAAGAAAGAAAAGATGCAAGCTCTCACTTGGTGTCTGAGGACCTTCTGGTGGCTTGCCTTGCACACATATTGGGGTCGAACAACCAGCAGGGTCTGGCAATTACAGCACCAACAGGACGCATCCCGAGAAATAATAATAATAAAACCCAATCTGTTTTATGGCCGCCTCCACACCCTGAAGGCTCTAGACATGAATAGGGAAGTGGGGGCATGGGGCAGGAAATGGGTGTCAAAGGTTGGGCAGTGAAGGACTACCCTGGAGGTGAAGATGTGTAGGTCCTTTTCAAACATCTGTCTGTCACCAGAAAATCTGGCCCTTTCAGTGCTCACCAGCCTTCTGCTGTATGCCTGAGTTGCTTTCGCAAGCCAAGTTGCACAGTTCCCCAGAATTCTGGAGAATTTGTATGCCTGTTTTGTCTCAGCTGCACTTTACGCAAACAGAGATGTTCACAAATTTTAGCTCCAAATTGGCACAGTTGAATAATTTGCACATATTGCGGCAGTAATGTGTGCAGATCTGAAAAGAATGAAAACCCAATGCCTGGCCTGAATTGCTGCAGGCCAAGTCAGGTCAGCTAGTGGGAGATGGAACAGAGTCTAGGGTTGTGGGGTGGGGACACGAGTCAATGAAAGCTCACAGAGCTCCATCCCCCAATCCTATTCCCCTGATATCCCTATTTTCTCATTCTGAGGCTCCCACCAAAGAGGTTACAGTAAAGTAGATTGCATTGGGTTTGAAGAAGAGGGCTGTGAACAGTAGGGATGTGCTCCGCTTCTCTTCGGTTCAGAGAAGCAGGAGCGAGGCGGCCTAATTCGCCTCCGGAAAAGGCGGAGGCGAAGAGAGTCAGGGGGGCTGTGGATCGAGGTGAAGAGGATCACCTCAATCAGGAGCTTCACCTGCAGGTAAGTGTGGGGGAGGGGGACTCATCTGGCGCCGCCATCTATGCGGCGGTGGTAGCGGCGGCACCAGGTAAGGGAGCAGGGAGGAGGGACGCTTACCTGCCTCCGTCACGGGCTTCAACTGAGGCGCCGGTTGAAGGCGGAAGTGAAGGCCGAGGCCTCTTCCGGCTTCAACCGGGGCCTCAATTGAAGCCCGTGACAGAGGCAGGTAAAGGGGCGGGGGTGTGTGTGTGTGGCTTATCTTGCACCGCCACCGCCCGTGTAGCGACAGCGGTGAAGCCGGATCTCGCTCCGTGGAGCGGAGCAGGAGACGGGCAGCGCAGTGCGAAAAGGATTGGGCCTGATCCGGATTTTCCGGATCGGGCCATGAAGCAGATTGGGGGGTCCGTGCACACCCCTAGTGAACAGAGACAAGAATGTTTACCCATTCAGAGTGAAGGCACTGCTTTGTGCCCTCATTCTGAACTGGATTTTGCCCTTGGCCAGGTTTTATTGGCTAGATGACTACATAATGTCTAGGTGTCTGGGATTATCTGAAACAGCAACAAGGATTCCTATTCTTTAAAAAAAAAATGTGCAGAAGCAGCTGTTGAGTGAGCAATAAATAATATGCCAACAATGGCAAATGTAGTGAGTGGGGAGGGGAGCTTTGGGGAACATTTCACACACACCCCAAGCAGGATTTTATGCTGATTTCCCCCACTGCAAACATTGAAGCAGCCCTAGGTGTGACCGAGAAGGATTTCCAGCGATCAGAAGGGAGGGGGGTGCAGCTTCTGTGCCCTTCTCCTTGACTAGCACAAATGGAATAAACAGAAAATAAGCATCTATATGCAAATGTGCTTATTTTACATAACGTATACAGGTTGCAAAATTAAGCATTTCTTGGCGGAGATTGAACGTGGGCCGTCCGTGGTGACTTGTGAAGCTGTTAGTATAGATTATTCAGAGTCCTGTTTGTCGGTCAAGACCCGACATTGCTATTTTTTACCTGGAAAGTGAAGAGAAGGCCAATGCACAGCCCTGGAGCACAAATTTAAGGTGCTCTTTGCATCCCACATCTGTTTATTTATTTATTACATTTATATCCTGCCTTTTTTCCTCTAAGGAACCCAAGGTGGCATACATAATCCTCCTCCTCTCCATTTTGGGTTCTCTGTGCCATCATGTTCCATCTGTAGTCACTTGGCATTAGCGATCCCCTGTATCACAAGCTCTGTTGTGAACACAAAATTGTTTGACTTATTTAAAATTGCTGTCATATGAATTCATTGTAGGCCTCACAAGGTACTTTGCACGTCTTTGCTTTCGTTCTTGTTGATGTGCAAACAACCAATGGAGATAGAACTCTCTCTCTCTCTCTCTCTCTCTCTCTTTGTCCTGATAAGAATCCAATCATGGATGTTGATTGAACTGCTTTGAGCTTTTCACTCGCATTTACACTCTCTGGCCAACCTGAATTGTTTAATCTGCGGTTGGTTTAGAGACGCGCGGCGAGCGTTCGGATACATCAGGAGATGGCGGAACGGCCGGAGATGGTTTGATTTTTTGATTTTATTTTTACGAGTTGTTGTTTTAAAGTCCTCTCCAGATTGCGGTACATAAATCATGTGTTGTGAAATCTCTCGTTCTTCTGCAGGCAACGTCGTGGAAAATCAATCTGTTCGTGAACAGAAAGTCGAGGAGCACAAACGGTTTTGAAAGGAAGGCTTCTTCGGTTAAGACACCCCAGCAGGCCTGACCTAGAGCCAGTTTCTCTTTCAAGCATCCCTTGGGCAAGATTGGATGGGCAAGGACACTTTTTTTTTATTTCATCTTTGAAAGGAATTTACCAATATTTGCAATTTCAGCATATTTGAGATGTAAAGAACATATTTGGGAGCCGGCAAGAAACAGAAACAGATAGACTTGTCCATCTATGTCCGGAGTTTGAATGCTTAGATCGTTAAATTCTAGGATTGAATCCTTGTGCATTCAACCACATTTGTAGTGCTAAATTGGGGCTGTCTCCTTTTTTATGGGGTCTTCCTTCATCTTTAACAGCTACACGGTAGGTAGGTGGGTTCAACATGTCGCTCTCCAGGCTGGGAATAGATGCCCTGTTGAATTTTGGTGGTACGGATGGGTACCACCATCCGTACCATTTTGTTTCAGTCCATTATTTTTTTTAAAAAATAAGAATTTACTAAGATTCAGAAATCTCTTCATTTCAGGAGAGAAGGAATTTGACATTTATATTTTTTAAATAATGAGTGTAGGCGAAAATGAAATTCATTGATATCACCATCTCTCCTTTATTGTACTTGGGTAGATCTACACCAAGCAGGATATGACAGTTTGAAAACAGTTTGGAAACTGTATATAGAATGTGTCCTGAGGTCCCCGAACAGCAATAGTATAGAACTTCGAAGTGATCTTGATAGGCTGGAGTGCTGGGCTGAAAACAACAGAATGAAATTTAAGAGGGATAAATGCCAAGTTCTACATTTAGGAAATAGAAACCAAATGCACAGTTACAAGATGGGGGATACTTGGCTCAGCAATACTACAAACGAGAAGGATCTTGGAATTGTTGTAGATCGCAAGCTGAATAGGAGCCAACAGTGCGATATGGCTGCAAGAGAGGCAAATGCTATTTTGGGCTGCATTAATAGAAGTATAGCTTCCAAATCACGTGAGGTCCTGGTTCCTCTCTATTCGGCCCTGGTTAGGCCTCATCTAGAGTATTGCGTCCAGTTCTGGGCTCCACAATTCAAGAAGGACGCAGACAAGCTGGAGTGTGTTCAGAGGAGGGCAACCGGGATGATCAGGGGTCTGAAAACAAAGCCCTGTGAAGAGAGACTGAAAGAACTGGGCATGTTTAGCCTGGAGAAGAGAAGATTGAGGGGAGACATGATAGCACTCTTCAAATACTTAAAAGGTTGTCACACAGAGGAGGGCCAGGATCTCTTCTCGATCCTCCCAGAGTGCAGGACACGGAATAATGGGCTCAAGTTAATGGAAGCCAGATTCCAGCTGGACATCAGGAAAAACTTCCTGTTAGAATAATACGACAATGGAACCAGTGACCTAGGAAGGTGGTGGGCTCTCCCACACTAGGGGCCTTCAAGAGGCAGCTGGACAATCATCTGTCAGGGATGCTTTAGGGTGGATTCCTGCATTGAGCTGGGGGTTGGACTCGATGGCCTTGTAGGCACCTTCCAACTCTGCTATTCTATGATTCTATGATCCTGCCTTTTTCCTGTTCTGATCTTTTGGAGGCATTAGTAGGTATCATGAAATCTGCACAGGACCAAGTTCTACTGACCTACCTACCATGTTGCTGTTAAAGGTGAGGGGAAAAACCATAAAAAGGGTGACAATCCTAATTTAGCACTACAAACGTGGTTGAATACACAACAATTCAATGCTTTACACCAATTTTAAAATCACTTCACTGGCTGCCCATTAGTTTCCGGGTAACGTATAACGTGTTGGTTATCACCTTTAAAGCCCTACATGGTTTGGGTCCAGGTTACCTGTGGGATCGCCTTCTCCCATTCCATCTGCCCCTCACACTCAGGTCCTCTGGGAAGAATTTACTTCAGCCAGCTAAAACCAGATTGACAACTGTTACCCAGAGGACCTTCTCTTCTGCCGCTCCCAGACTGTGGAATGGCCTGCAGGGAGAGATTTGCCAACTTAACAGTCTTTCTGATTTTTTTTTAAAAAGCTATAAAGACTGATCTCTTCCAGTAGGCCTACCTGTGATGTTACACATATATTAGGCCTGTCACATAAACCCTTCTCACACTAAGCACCACCACCTGAAAACCCGAGAGAGGGTTAAATAAAACCTTTCCCCTAGCTATGAGGGAAACAGGTTTAATATAGGATCTGTTTTTAAATGTACCGTGGGTATATTCTGGTGTGGGTGTTTGATAACTGTGAGGCAGGTAAATAATACCAAGCTGACACGTGGTATTTAGTAGCTAACAAAATAATAATAAGTTTATTGTCATGTTAAAAGCTTTAAATGAGAATATAATGCTTCCAATCCCACCTAATCCAAACTCCCCCCACACCTACCTCCTCTCTCTCTCTCTCTCTCTCTCTCTCTCTCTCTCTCCACACACCAATCCTAAATCCCTAGCAATTAAGATCCTCTCGCCCCACAAACAATTCCAGTCTCCTCTCCCCACCAACAACCCAACACACTAACTACAACTCCCCTCAGTCACTCTTTATATACTCCTTCCCCCCACCCTACCTATGACATCACAAACCACACCCACTCAGGTCTAACATTCCATACCCAACAGACATACTAATCTAGATGTATACAAGATACTCAATTGCGGGGTAACAATACCTGACGGAACGCCTCTCCCGACGTGAATATACCCGGTCACTACGTTCAACATCTAAGGTCCTCCTCCGGGTGCCTACTCCGAGAGAGGCTTGGAGTGTGGCAACGAGGGACAGGGCCTCTCCTCCCAAGAAGTAAACGTCTTCTGATTTCCTGGCTGCAGTCAGCGTCTGCAGTAATCTTTGCGCCCAGAAATACAAAGTCTGTCACTGCCTCCACGTTTTCTCCCTCTATTTGCCAGTTATCAATCAAGCTAGTTGCCATAATAAATGAGAAGTTATCAGAGCATGGACAACTGCACCTCTATCATCGCTCCTGCCTCCCTTTAACTCCCCACTCTTTCAAAATGGCTGTCTATGACCTGAGTACTAGGGTGACCAACTGTCAGGATTTTCCTGGATTTGTCCTGGTTTTTGTTCTTTCCATGGTGTCAGGGAGGATTTTCTATAATTTTCAATAATGTCCTGGAATGACACACCTTGCCCTTTAAGGCTGCCATTAGCATGGCAGGAGGGAATGACATGCTTTCTTGAGGCACGTCATTCCCCCACCCCGAGCTCCAATTGAGGTCTTAAAGGGGAAAGTGGGTCATTCGTGGACATTATAGAAAAGGCCCCAATTGGAGTGGATGGTGGTGGTGCAGAATGAAATCCTTTCCCCTCCTCCACTCCAATCGGGTTCTTTAAGGTGGCGGGGGAATAACGTACTTTCTGCAGGACTCAGAAAGCTGCTTCCCCACACACACACTAGGTGTCCTCTTTTTTGGTTTCCCAAATATGGTCACCCTACTGAGTACTCATGAATGTTCTATAAACTCCAGCCATACCCCTCAATATCTTTTGTTCTACATTACCCTCCCCACATTATTCAAACCCCTCTTCATAAGGAGGACCATCACCTCCAGATCTTTTCAGTTGTCTGCATCTTCTCCAGTTTAACATGGACACAGTTTTGTAATAATCACATTTGCAAACTCTTCCTCCTCCTCCTCCTCCTCCTCCTCTCTCTCTCTCTCTCTCTCCCCATGTGTGTGTGTTTTGTATGTGTTTGATGTTGTATGAATCACCTTTGGCGTTTTGCTTCAATCACTGCTATCAAGGACTGGAACTCCTCCATCAAATCTTCCCTTGCAGTGAAATCTCATTAGCATCACTTTGGTAAATTAAATGGAATTAAAGTTGGAATCACAGCTGGTGCACGGAGCTCCACAATCAAATTGGCGTTTTTGCCTTAAACATCGCAAGTAGTAACATCACTGACTTTGCTAGCAGGTAGGAGGTGGCATTTCATCCGTGGGTGGGAGCCATGTGGCAGTTTTCAAGGAGGGTGGGTTCAGGATGATCATGGAAATTTGTCAAAGCTGATCTGCAGGCAGCTGTTGAGTGGAAGCCAGGCGTCAGAACTGGAGGTTGAGCCAGGAAGCAGAGCCAAGAACCAGAACGCAAACAGAGAGCTAGCAGAGAAGTGACCAGGCAAAGTCTGAACAGGAATCCTTTACAAGCCTTTTGGGGGGGAAACGAACGGTCATTCTGGATGGGTGTTCAAGCTAGGAGCTACAGATTTCTTGAGCTTGGGCTTGATCCAGATGGAGTCATACTTAGACTAGAACCATTGAAACCAGTGAGATATCAGTGGGTTTAGGGCCCAATCCTATGGGGATGGGCTTAAGCCTCCAAACACAGAGGATTATGGGCATACAGTGGAGAGTGGAAGGAGCAGTGGAAGTGATAGTTGCCTCCGTGCTTCTCCCACTCTGCATTTTAGCTAGACCCATCTTGCTGGAACTCCATGGAGTGGTAGCAAAAGACTCACTCACTCACTCACTCACTCACTCTCACTCTCTCTCTCTCTCTCTCCTCTCTCTCTTTCTGGGCATGTTTAGACCTCCTGGCATTCTGGGAGGGAGGGAGAGGATCTCACAATATTCTGCTCATGAGATCCTCCCCCTCAGTCCACACACGGCGTGCACTGTCCCGGGAGGAAGAAGGACATCGCACCTTCTTGGTGTAGACATACTCTCCCTCTCCCCTCCCCCTCCCTCTCCCCCTCTCCCTCTCCCCCTTCCTCTCCTCCCTCTCTCACCCTCCCCTCCCTCTCTCTTCCTCTCTCTCCCTCTCCCTCCCCTCCCCTCCCTCTCTCCCTCCCCTCCCCCTCCCTCCCTCCCTCTCTCTCCCTCTCTCTCCCCCTCCCCTCCCTCTCCTTCTGTCTCTCTCCCCCTCCCTCCCTTCTTTCCATATTTCTTTGCTGCCTTTTAGCACTAGCAAGGGCTCCCCAAGGAAGGCTACAAAGCACCTACATTATATGCTTTTAGACGCCAGGTGGACATTTTTATTTTCCCAGCATTTTAACAGTCTATAAATAAATTTTAACTTGGTGTTTTAAATTCGTAATTTTGCATTGCTGCTGTTTTTATCCGGTTGAGCTTTTATATTGTATTTTACATTATGGTTTTATACTGTTGTTTTATACTTTGAATGTTTTTAATTTTTGTGAACTGCCCAGAGAGCTCCGGCTATTGGGCGGTATAGAAATGTAATAAATAAATAAATAAATAAATAAATAAAAATGCCACAAAACCAATTTCAGCAATATCAGAATCAAAACCAAGAAAAGCAAAATATTCTCCAATTGAAAAACAAAACAAAACATTAAAACATGAGCAGAATAAAAAAAAATGCCTGCCTCAAAGTAATCATTGGTGGAGCTGGACTGGAAATGAATCCAGGGACGCTGGGCTCAAAGATCTGGAATGGGGAAAAGCCCTCCACAGTTGACTGAAATGAGACCAAATTTTGAATTGGTATGAAATTGCTGTAGACCGGAAATCAGAAGACGTTGACTTCTTGGGAGGAGAGCAATGACAAATCTTGATAAAATAGTTAAGAGCAGAGACACCACACTGACAACAAAGGTCCGCATAGTTAAAGCAATGGTATTCCCCGTAGTAACCTATGGCTGCGAGAGCTGGACCATAAGGAAGGCTGAGCGAAGGAAGATAGATGCTTTTGAACTGGGGTGTTGGAGGAAAATTCTGAGAGTGCCTTGGACTGCAAGAAGATCAAACCAGTCCATACTCCAGGAAATAAAGCCAGACTGCTCACTTGAGGGAATGGTATTAAAGGCAAAACTGAAGTACTTTGGCCACATCATGAGAAGACAGGACACCCTGGAGAAGAGGCTGATGCTAGGGAAAGTGGAAGGCCAAAGGAAGAGGGGCCGACCAAGGGCAAGATGGAGGGATGATATTCTGGAGGTGACAGACTTGACCTTGGGGGAGCTAGGGGTGGCGACGGCCGACAGAAAGCTCTGGCGTGGGCTGGTCCATGAAGTCACGAAGAGTCGGAAGCGACTGAACGAATAAACAACAACAACATGAAATTGCTAGAGGTGAGCTGAAATTTCTCAGCAGAGGGTTTTTTTGGGGGTGGGGGGCATGGGGATCTCAGTGATTTATTCCTTTTATTACCAAGAAAAAGAAGGCCACTTTGCAGAATTTTCTTTGCATATCTCCCATAGGGATGCATGAGAAACTTGCTTGAGCTCATTTTTGATCAGGTTTTACCTGGTTTGCACCTCCCAAACTTAACAGAGACTCAAATACCATCAGTGGTCAAAATGTGTATGTTACCGAGCTTTCAAAGTGATTCCCACACCAAAGAAAACGCATTCAACAGCACATGTACATTTGAAAACTGTGCATTAAAAACAATGCTTACCTTTAAAAAATGTCCACAATCATTTTTTTGTGTTCAAATGTTCAAAGAATGCATAGGTTTCAAAAATGTCCACAATTGATGCATACTAAACACACACACACACACAAATTTTCATGCAATAAGAAAAAAAAAAGAGAGAAGTTTGCATTCCGATATAGACACGAGGGGTAATGAGCTTCTTGGTGGAATTTGGAGAACGTCAAGTAAAATGAGGTTTGATTGTACATAAAGCTCCAGTTATCCACCGTGCTGTGCTGTTTTGTTTTGACGGCAGCCCCTGTTTCGAGCTTCAAATGATATCAGAACTGGGATGTGGTGGATAATTCAAAATGGCGGCCAGGCTGCTAACACGCAATCCTAGAATTCTGTGCCTACACATATAATTTCAGTTCATTTGCACACCACTTACATCATGGAAGGTAAGGGTTGCAGCCATGACCTCTGTGTACCACGGTAAATGAGAAATGGGTGGATCGATGGAAATGTTATAATTGTGGCAATGACTTATTTCTCCTCTGACTTACCTTGGGTCATTCCAGTTTGTCAGCTCTCCAGGACCTGCTGGGGCATTTTTCTTTAATTGCCCCTTGGGGAGGTGGGTAAGAGAATTATCTTGTGGTTAGGAGAAATAGAGCATGTACATGTTCCAGGGCACCCTCTCTCCTGAATGGAACCTACGGTGTCTTGTTCTGAAATGTGTTTTGAACAATGTTCTGAAATGTGTGTGTGTGTATGTGTGTGTCTGTCCATCTATCCATCTATCTAGAGCAGTGGTTCCCAAACTTTTTCAGGTCACCGCCCCCTCGGTTCCACAAACTCATGCCCAGTGCCCCCTACCCTACCCTATAAAAATAATTATTCACAATAGCGGTTTTCAACGACCCACTAAGGAAGATAATAACAATAAAACTCAAAACAGTAACAATTAATTGAATATTTATTGAAAATCCAATTACATTTTTTTTTTTTAGTTTATTCAATTAAGCATTTCAATTCACCATTAAAAGGACTCTTCTTAAACGGTATTAATACATGTGCGGATTCTTCCCCTATATGGCTTGGGACCAAACTACCTTCTCCCATAAAAATGTTCCTGGGTTTTAAGACCTTCTGGAGAGGCGCTTCTCGGAAAAGACCACCTCAAGCACCCCGCAGCTGCCTCTTTGCCTCTTAGTGCTCCCCCCGCCACCCTCTTGCCTCTTAACGCCCCCCACCCACCCCAAGGGGGCAGTACCGCCCACGTTGGGAACCACTGATCTAGAGAGATTCAGGAAGCAGGAATATCTGAATACAGTGGCATTAGACCTTCTCTGACACACACACACACCATCAATATTGGTGCATAATTAATGCAAGGTCTTATCTAAGGCAGGCTGGAGAGGGACAGAGTGTTTGCAGAAATCAATTTCCTACTTGAATTACAAACACTACAAATTAAACCTGACAAAGGGAGGGGGGAATCTCACGGGGAGAAATATCTTAATTAGCCAAGCAATCCAATCCAGAATTCTGTCTTTCTACCATTGTTTGAGCACATGGCATTTGCTCTAGCCAAGCTGCCAACTCATTCATACATTCAGTTTTGCAGACACTGTGCTCAGAAAACAAGCTTCTGGGATGAAAAGGCCTCCAAACATATTACCATATAACAACATCTGCAGAGATAAAATAGGGATGGCTTTCGCTGGGAAATCCAGACTTGGGGGGGTGGTCAATAGATTTCCCTGGAGCACCCGGCTCAGCTTTCATTTGCAATCCAAGCCACAGACTTCCCCCAGAAATCTGGGAACTTCCTCATTTTTCTTCTTCTTCCTTTGATTAAAATTGTCATTCATGCACATTGCATAATTTATGGAAATTGTAATTTGCCCAAATTTGTAATTTGCCCAAATTGTGGACACAATATGCTTACTGCAAATTGCATCTGCAAATGGGGGCATATTATGGCCACAATTTGCACAAATTATGGCTGAAATTTGTGTAAATGATGCAATTTGAGGAAAAGACAAATGTAAGAACTCCCCCTTCTCTGAAAATCCAAAAGCTGTAATGACTTGATACAGGTTGAGGCGGGGCAGCTTTCAGGTAAGCATGCGGGACTTCAGGGGTAGAGAAAAAGCTGCTGAAAGCTTTGATGGACTTCACCTCCTGGACTACAAACGAGAAGGATCTTGGAATTGTTGTAGATCACAAGCTGAATATGAGCCAACAGTGTGACATGGCTGCAAGAAAGGCAAATGCTATTTGGGGCTGCATTAATAGAAGTATAGCTTCCAAATCATGTGAGGTACCGGTTCCTTTCTATTCGGTCCTGGTTAGGCCTCATCTAGAGTATTGCATCCAGTTCTGGGCTCCACAATTCAAGAAGGACGCAGACAAGCTGGAGCGTGTTCAGAGGAGGGCAACCAGGATGATCAGGGGTCTGGAAACTAAGCCCTATGAAGAGAGACTGAAAGAACTGGGCATGTTTAGCCTGGAGAAGGGAAGATTGAGGGGAGACATGAGAGCACTCTTCAAATACTTAAAAGGTTGTCACACAGAGGAGGACCAGGATCTCTTCTCGATCCTCCCAGAGTGCAGGACACGGAATAACGGGCTCAAGTTAAAGAAAGCCAGATTCCAGCTGAACATCAGGAAAAACTTCCTGACTGTTAGAGCAGTACGACAATGGAACCAGTTACCTAGGGAGGTTGTGGGCTCTCCCACACTAGAGGCCTGCAAGAGGCAGCTGGACAACCATCTGCCAGGGATACTTTAGGGTGGATTCCTGCATTGAGCAGGGGGTTGGACTCGATGGCCTTGTAGGCCCCTTCCAACTCTGCTATTCTATGATTCTATGATCCATGCTGGCCCGGAACTGAAAGCAGTTGAACCCTGACCCCTGTTTCACCATTGCCACATGCCACGCAGTGGGCTGGAAAGGGTTTTCTCCCCGATGTCATACATGTGTTCTGAGCCAGACAACTCTGGGAGTTGAATTGGGAATACCTGAAAATGGATTCTTGGGCCCCCAGAAAGTAGGAATGCAGTCAGCAACACCTCAGCTCACCAACATTCTCTGAATTTCATGCCAAAGCTAATTCCAAAATGTGCATGTTCTTCCCCTTTGATTAAAGTGGGTTCCCACACATTTTCCAGTGCATTTTTCTAATTTTTGCATGCTGTCAAATGCATTTTTTGTTGTTATTCCACAAATCATGTTGCAAGCTCAGAAACGTATGGAGCTATAGAATGTTGACTATGTATGTTGAAAAGGAAAATGGAAAACCGGTGAGTAGGGAGAGAGAATTAGCCAGTCTACATTAGAGAAGTTGCAAGAGTTTGGGGTGGGTGGGGAACAGTCTGACAGACTCCCCCTTTGATTGCCCTCCCAGATCCTGGTTGTCAAGTTGCAGGGCACTCACGGATCCACTCATCGAGTGTCCCGTGGTTCGGCAAGCATCCAGCAGCCACCTGTCTCCATAGTGAGCCGCCATTTTGTGCAACCGTGGTGGCTTGAGGGTTTCTGGGAAGGTAATATTATGTAAATGAATACTGTCAAGAGCCATTTACGCAACATTACAGGCATGAATTTATTTATTTATTTATTTATTACATTTTTATACCGCCCAATAGCCGAAGCTCTCTGGGCGGTTCACAAAAATTAAAACCATCATAAAACAACCAACAGGTTAAAAGCACAAATGCAAAATACAGTATAAAACGCACAACCAGGATAAAACCACGCAGCAAAATTGATATAAGGTTAAAATACAGAGTTAAAACAGTAAAATTTAAATTCAAGTTAAAATTAAGTGTTAAAATACTGAGTGAATAAAAAGGTCTTCAGCTGGCGACGAAAGGAGGACAGTGTAGGCGCCAGGCGGAGCATTCACCCCCCATAATGTTGCGTAAATCGCCCCTTTGAAACCGCTATTGATGTAACATTACGTTTCCAGAAATGCCCGATCTGCCGCTGCTGTGGAAAATGGCGGCTTGCTTTGTCAGATGCTTGCCAGGCTATTGAGAAGCAAGCTGGGGCAGGCAGTAGCTCAACAGCACCCAAGAAAGCCAGATGCAGGAGAGTCTGTCCAATCATCTGTATTCTACATGCCTACATGCTCCCAGTCTCTATCCAGGACACAACGCAAAACCCACTGTCTATTTCAGCTTCTCCCATCGTGGTGCCCTCCAGATCTGTAGGACTACAGGACGTTTAAAGCTCTAAAACGGCTTGGGACCTCAATACTTGAGGGAGCGCCCTAACCTGCCCAAGACTTGAGATCTGTTGGAGAACGCCTTCTCCACATCCCACCAATGCAACATATACGCGATGGTGGGCAGGGCTGGCGCTACCATAGAGGCAACTCAGGCGACTGCCTAGAGCACCAAGGTAAGGGATGCACCGAACACTGCACCCAGAAGCCGCTCTCCCACAGCGGCTCTGAGAGAGCGGCTTCCGGGTGTGGCGTTCTGAAGCCGCCCACCCGCACCAGCATCCTTGCTTCGCTTCGGCTGTGTGCCCACCCATCTGAAGCAAAGCCATGCCTCCTCCCCCCCCCACTCCAGCGTCCTGGGTTCACTTCAGCTGGGTGGGCGCCCAACCGAAGCGAAGCCAAGACGCTGGGGCAGGCAGGCAGCTTCGGAACGGCGCGCCCGGAAGTCGCTCTCCCAGAACGGCTTCTGGCCAGGTGCGCCGTTCCGAAGCTGCCCACCCCCCCACCCCAGTATCCTGGCTTTGCTTCGGCTGGGCAGGCGAGATGGCGCCCCGCACCCAGGTACGCTGAGGTGGGTGAAAGCAGCTCACCTGCCTAGGGCGCAAAATAGTCTGGCACCGGCCCTGATGGTGGGACATGGGAGAGGGCCTTCTCTGTTGTGGCACCCTGACTGTGGAACGCCCTCCCCTTGGAGGCCCGACTGGCGCCAACTCTGATTTTATTCTGGCGCCAAGTGAAAACATGGCTTTTAAACAAAGCTTTTAATTGTTAAATTCACTAAGCTAGCACATTGTTTTAACTGTTTTAATTGTTTTACTGCTTTTACATTATATATTGTTTTAACTTGATTTATGGTTTAATTTGCTTTTAGCTGTGTACATTTACTGTTTTATACTGGATGCTTCTATCTGTACACCGCCTTGATCTTATTGATATAGGGTGGGATATAAATGTTTTAAATAAATAATAAATAACTCATCATCCCACCAAGCACTGGGGATGATGTGAGTTGTAATCCAAGACAGCTAGCAGGCTGGTGAAGTCTGGCCTGTTTATTCAGCTGTTAAAAGTCTGGGCCCAATTGCAGTGATTTCTCAAAGTGGTGGGAGAAATTTACGATTACCGTTTGGGGTGAGGACGTACCGAGAGCAGCGTTGGGGGAAACTTTTTTGTAGTGCTCCTATGTGTCATCTTCCCTGTTCTCAAGGGACTGTTGGCATGATGGTACATCATGAAATAGCACCATTCCAAGGTCATTGATGGTTTATACACATACATACATACATATATATACACACACACACCTCTCAATCTATATAGTTTTTATTGAGCTGGTCACAAATCGAACCTCATCCATTCCATGGCCTTTAAGTAGGCATTCATAGAGAATTTTGCTGCACAAAAATAAATAAATGAACAACAACACATTAACAAAATTAACCCATGAGGAGAGGGGTGGGGGAGAGAGAGAGAGAGAGAGTTTACTTCTATTGCTGATGTTGAGCTCCACCTCTGAGAAAGAGTTCACACATTGGTAAAATTGTCCTCCCAAATTATCTGTCTACAAAAAGGGTAGAGCATGTTCTGCAGCCTTTTAAACACAGCTCTAACCAGGGTGCTAGTCCACAAACATTTAAGCCACAACACATCACTCCAGATCTACATCGGGGTAGGCAACCCAGTGCTCTCCAAACATTTTGGAGTAAGACTTCCACATTCCCTGACCATTGACCACAATGTCTGGGGCTGGTTGGGGTTGAGGTCTGAAACATCTGGAGGGCAATCGGTCACCAACCAGTGCATTTGATTCCCTGCTGGAGCTGAAAAGATCATTCTTGGTATGAATTTGGGACATGCTGAGGACACAGTGGAATTAGTTGAAAGTTCTCTCTTCGCTGCCCCCGAGTCTTCTGAACGGCTCCCATGAATTCAGTCACAGAACTCATGCTAAGTTTACTGGAGTCAAAACATGACCTTCTCTTCATGCCTAGAAGAGGCACTTGCTGCTGAAGGCATGCTAGGTTTCCTTTTTCATCCGCTTTTCTAATCTGCACTATGTGGCTAATGATACTGACCTACCTCGGAGGATGCTGGTGGGTTAAGTTAATTAACTTTTTAAAACAGTGCTTTGATTTAGCTTTTGTAAAAGAAGGACTCATATATCCTCCAACAAGTGCAAAGTGTGGCAATAGAGTGAGCAAAAGGCTCACTCTCGGGGAAATGTTTGGTTGGATTCTGATATTGATATATCAGAGACATGAACCCCTGGCTACCACCACGTGTGATGCCTGGAATTCCATTTCATTTTAGCCCCATGGGATTCCACAGTGTTTCCTTGCTGGTAAGTGGTGGCAGACTTCTTTTTCCAATTCCTCAAACATTTTGCGCATTATTGGGGGGTTCCACCATTTGTGCAATTCGGGGGATCCTGAAATATGTTCAAATAGCATTGTGCATTATTGGCGATCTTGTGCAAGTGCGCACAATCACATGTTCCCCTGCCCTACAGAAGCATATTCATGCTTTGTCAATACCCTTGTCAGTTTCAGCCTCTCCCCATACTACTTAATTTAGCCCAGCAGAGCCCTAATTCCATACTTGTCAAAGACCTTGTCAATTTCATCTGCAATTTTTTGGGGGGGGGGTGAGGAGGAAGGGTTGACAAGTTTTTTGACACTTAAGTTGAGATATAGTTTGAAAAACTGATAATGTATTGTAGGATAAACACATGATTCTAAGATATATTGAACCAAAAGAACAAAAAGAAGCATGAACCCAAAATGCCCACCACAAATAAGCCACCCGATCTGCAGGGGGCCCAAAGAGTTCTGCTGCTACTTATCCCATCCAGCTGGGCTCCTCTGCTGCTCCAAAGAGGCTTGGTTTGCATCCAGGATGGAAAAGACCTCGTCCCGTTTCACCTGCCCCCACTCAACATCCCTGTCCCGGAGGGCCTGTCGGACAACTACTGTATTTCTTCGATGCTAAGACGCCATTGATTGTAAGACGCACACTAATTTCAGTATCACCAACAGAAAAAAAAGCTTTGATTCTAAGAAATAATAAACGCACCCGCGATTCTAAGACTTACCCCGTTTTTAGAGATGTTTATATGGGAAAAAAGAATCGAAGAAATATGGTACATCTGCAAAGATTGTGGCCATTGCTAGACCAGGCGTTAGCGCGGTGTGAGGCCCGGTCTCCCTCCTGTGCATCCAGATGATGCACAGGGGATTCCGGGGTCAGGCCGGGCTACGTCCTCCCTTAACCTGGGATAAGCAGATTCGCTTATGGCCCAGTTTTTCCGCAGCCCCGTCCTCAGGCCGGGGCTGCGGAAAGTCTAGCGACTTCTGTGGCTTTTTCCCAGCTGCTTCCTTACTCACAAGTAGCCAGGAGAAGCCACAGACTGGGCACAGCACTCCATAGGAGCGCTGTGCCCATCGGGCCGGGGGGGAAAATCACGGGGGCGCGCAGAGGGGGCATCGGACATGACGGATGGGGACAGGGCATGGCGGACAGGGGGCGGGCATGACAAGCGGGGATGGGGACAGGGCATGGCGGAGGGGGGGAGAAGAAGAACGGAGACGGGGACAGGGCATGGTGGATGGGGGGACAGGCGAGCGAGTGGGCAGGAGGGGCATCACACATTGTGTGTGGGGGAAATCAGGGGGAGCGGGGAACCCTTTATTTTTTTTTAAAGCACTTACCTTTTCCGGTAGTGCGCTCCTGCACACATGGCCCTTTAAACGGCGGAAAAGCGGAGCACGCGACGGGGCTTTCCCTTGCCCCGTCGCGTGTTGACGTGTGGAAGAGGGCGACGGTGCACGCTAGCTGTAGTGCGCCATCGCCCCTCCTCCCAGACGGATTTTCTGGTAGGTCTAGCAAGGCCCTGTGTGATCAGGAACCAAGAGAAACCCAGGCGATGTCTCCTGTGCCAGCAAGTACCAGGGAAACCCGCTGGTACCCGCTTGTCCCAGAATGCCTCAAGGAGCCTGAGCCCTGTTCAGAACGGTGTGTCGCAGCCATCGCTCCTTGCAACTGGTGCTTCTAAAGACAAAAGGCGGTAGACGGAGATTAGGAAATTGTACCAGCCCCAAGAAGACCGGGCTTATGCCCAGAGGGTAGATGGGATCCTTTCCCAGATGGCCCGTGGAGAGGTCGGAATGGACTGAGCTTTGCGTCCCCTCCTGCCCCTAGTTTTCCATTCTCCAGCTCCTTTTGATAGACTTTTATTTATTTATTTACATAGAGCAGCCAACAATACTATTCATCTGAGAGCAACAGTGATTCACTATAACACAGGGCCTTGCTTGACCATGTCTCCCTTGCTGCTTCCGCCTTCCTAGCCCTCAGGGTAGAACAGACTCGCTCAGCTTGACAGAAACACTTATTCATACGCATCTTTCTTATCAGCAATGTAATCAACCATTTCTTGTGGACACATCAGCTTCTCTGCTTCCATGTCAGGAATTTCAAATCCAAATTCATCTTCCATAACCATGATGATCTCCACTTGGTCCAGGCTGTCCAAGCCCAGGTCTTTCATGAAGTGCGAATCTACTGCGAGCTTTTCTGGCTCTATTTTATCATACAGTTTAAAGACGTAAAGGACCCGTTCTTTGATGCCATCCAAGGTCAGAGGTGGGAGGACAGCGTAATGGCGACATAATTGTAGGAACACACCAGAGACCTGCGGTGCGAGACTGGCGGACCCCGGCGTGAGGGGAGCAGGGGCTGCCAGGGCAGCAAGGCGGGCTCCGGCAGAGGAGGCAGCGGCCAGCAAGGGCAGGCGGAGCAGGCGCCCCAGGGGGAAGCCCGAGCGGCGCCCGACGCAGGCCAAGGAAAGCAGGAGGACACGCACCACCATGGTGACCCCCGCTCATGCGCCGAGAAAAGCTGCCGCCGCAGAGCCTGCTGAGACTCGCTCCTTTCGATAGATGAGATTTGCATGTAGAAGGTGGGTAGGAACAGGCAAAAGGACTGAGAGTGAAGAGCCAAGAGAAATGCTGCCTCATGTTTTAAATGGATATTGGTAGAGTATAGGCAGCTAGGGCAGTTCCATCAGCAAAGGAGTTATGTGCTGGAAAGGGGCAGCTCTGGACAACAGCTGAGCTGTAGCATTTTGCACTAGCTCCAGCTTCTGGAGCAGTTTTAAGGAGAGGATGAGGAGGTGGTGGTGATAATGGCAGTGAGAAGGTAAACTCCCTAAGGGAGTTTACTGAGTCGGTTGAGTTTACAAAGTCCATTGAGAGCGTATTGGCCAATGCCTTTCCAAAACATGGAGCACCGTTTGGGAAGGAGCTCTACTGGTAGTGAATGCATGAGAGTTTTTTTTTTTAAACCCCAAAGTTCTCTGAAGGCTATTTGCAAGATAGCCCAGAAGAAACCCCGAAAAAAAGACTGGGCTGAAACACATTGGATATTTTTCTTTAATAGTAAAGCTAGAATCCTGAGATATGTTCCCACTTTGTGGATTTGCCACTTTCATGCATGGTAAAATGGGGAGAGAGAGAGACAGAGGGAGAGAGGGAGAATGATCAGAAGTGTTTGCAGACATGGGAATTGCACAAAGACTTCCATTGCTAAAGCTTCTTTGAGGGAGGGCAGGGGAGGCTTGAGAAACACAAGACTGCACATCTATCTATATAATATATCTTTTAATATCTATACATTTACCATTTGCACAAAAGTCCTCTCTCCAACTTTCATTACTGGAGATTTTATAGCCCTGCCTCAACGCGACACATCTGTGAAAGCCCATCACTTCTCTGGCGCTCCAGATGTTCCACGGAGCACCTCTGGTGCTTTCCCCACCCCCCTTAAACGTTTGTTGTAAACACCCAAAGCTGTTTGTTTGTTTTAATGTTCCACCGCATCTCATTACCCAGGGAAGGTGAACGGCAGAAGCTCGGCTCCGTTTTGCCAGGAGATTTGTCTTTTTTCCTCCCTTCGTCAAGTTTTAGGAGATTAGAATGCAAGTGGAATTGTGTTCCATCCTTCTTTATAGCACTGCCGCTTTTCCTTGAGTCCTCGGGAAGAACATTGCATGCTCCTTCTTATATCTAGAATTCTCTTCTATAACTGTGTTTGCAGCCAATGGGGCCAGCTGTGAGCTGGAGGGGCGTGCCCCCCCTTTGGGAGGTTCTATCCCCATTTTCCTGATTTCCCCAGCATTTTTAAAGAAGTATGTCTCTGGCCCTCGGGTGCACAACCTCAGTCCTGGAGACCAGTTTTGCCTTCCTGCGGTTGCAATCTGGGGAAACGCAGATAACCAGATTTGGCCTCATGGACTGAGATTCCTCAGCCCTGCTTTAGTTCAGCTGGGATTAGGGATATGCGTCTCATGGAAATCTGGCCTTTTGAGGGCTTGATGGACTTCCACTGGCCTCTTTCAGAAGACACCTTAAATCATGGCTTTAATCATGGTGGTTAAGCCAGAAAGCCAGGCTGTGTCCAGAAGACACCTTAACCATGGTGAATAAAGCAAAAAAGCCTTATTCACCATGGTTAAGGCCATGGTTTAAGATGTCTTCTTAACACAGCCCAGCTTTCTGGCTTAACTATTATGGTTAAAGCCATGCTGGTTAAGCCAGAAAGCCAGGCCCTATTCAGAAGACACACCTTAAATCATGGCTTTAACTATGGTGAATAAATCAAAAAGCCTTATTCACCATGGTTAAGGCCATGGTTTAAGGTGTCTTCCGTCTGCCTTACTCCACTTTGCCAGGGATTGGTTCTCCACAAATCCTGGCAAGGTATTGCATATTTTTGTCGGTCAAGCTGCAATTTTCACAAATAGTGATTTGTGGAAACAAATTAAACAGACACAGACAGACACACACCAGTCAGTGGTCTGACTTGCTGCAGACCACATTGGGCTAGTTAGAGGCAAATGAATCTATGTCTGTGAGGTTGGGGGAATGAAATATCATTGAACTTCACACACACACCCAATGGATGCCTCCAACATCCCAAGCTAGGATGTAATGAACCAAGCTCTTATATTGTGCAGGACAAGGTCTCCAGCTCAAGAGGGAAATAAGTTTGGGAGCCTGTGACGGGAATTGAGGGTTGGCAACAGCTCTTTGACAGAAATTGCCTGGAGGGGAAGCTACCCATAGAAAACTTGGCAATACTTCAACATGATTATCATCATATGATGGGGCTGAGAGATTGGTTTATGAGCAGGTTCTTTGGGAGAAAATTATGAAAAGTAATAACAACTCCAAAGTACAGTGAAGCCATGCAGCTTTCGGCTTTGGTCTTAACAGATAAAAGCTCTGAGGATTGGAGGAGATTAATGGATAATGGAATAAGTCTTCACATTCTGTCAAACATGGGAGGTTTATTTCCCCCCTTGTTTTAAATGGATTGAGGTTTCTTGTGCCGAGGCCTAGGGGCTTCCAGACAGGAACAAAGAAATGGGGAGAGGGGAATTGGTGTCTGGTAGGGAAAGGGAATTCTAGCACCAGCCAAAGGACAGACTTTTGGGAATATTGATATATTACATGCTTCTCTGACCCTTTTTCCAACCAGCTCAGGATTGTATCTACTAGGGGTGTGCACGGACCCCCCGTTCCGCTTCACTTCCAGATCCGCGATTTGCAGATTGGGCCGCTCCGCCCCGCCCCTGCTCCTCCTATGTCCACTACGCTCCGCTCGGAGCTCCGGATCCGGATCGGAGCTCCGTTTCCCCCCCCCCCATAGGCTTGCATTAAGCTAAAAAAGTATACAACTTTTTCTGTGTTAAAGTTAGAAACCTCAAGTTTGGCACCATGACACCTCATGGAGCTATACACACGCACACCGAGACTCAAGGCAGTCCCATCATCCCCTGATTTTTGGGGAATTTATCAAAACCGGGCACCCCATTCACACCCCTTTCCATAGCTCCGTCAATTTGCACTTTAGAAACCTCAAACTCGCCACCATGATAGCTTGTCCAGGGATACATACGCACGCCAAGACTCAAGGCAGTCCCAGTGGCAGAGCCCGGTAAAGGACCAAGGGAGAGGGGGACATTACCTGCCTCCATCTGTGGTCCGTCACCATCTTCAATTGAGCCCGCGGTTCCACCAGGAAGTCTGGGCCGCAGCCCAGGCTTCCTGGTGGAACCGCGGGCTCAATTGAAGACGCTGATGGACCGCGGACGGAGGCAGGTAAGGGAGAGGAGGATGGGGAGGGGGGTTACCGGGCCCTGCCGCCGTCGCCGCATAGGCGACAGCGACAGCGGCAGGGCCCGGTAAACCCCACTTACCTTTCCGGCGGAGCTCCGGATCAAGGCGAAGGATCCGCCTTCACCTCGATCCTCTTCGCCACGCTCCGCCGGCCCCCCAATCCTCTTCGCCTCCGCCTTAAGGGCAGGCGAAGCCCCCCACTCCGCTCCTGCTTCTCCGGTCCGATTAGAAGCCGAGCACATCCCTAGTATCTACAGCTCCACACTCTAGCATCACAACAACCCTGTGTGGGATGCTTAGTTGAGAGAGCGAATGGTCACCAGTCTCTTCAATGAACTTTGTGGTTGAGATGAGAATTGTAGCACCATGTCTGTGACCCTAGTGCAGTCACCCACAACCTGTGGCCCTTGACATCCTTGTAAAGCCAGAGAGACCCCAGCTATTGCACACCAACTGATCACCTCCCAGGCACGTTTGCGTCCCCATTTCCAAGCCCACAGCAGCCGGGGCTGCATACAAGTACACAGCGAACCTCTAAAAGGAAGGTCAATATGATTTCAAAAGCCTTCACACCAACCTGTACATTCATGTAGTTAGGAATACAGATATTGGTCATTTGAAAAGGCAGGCCTTCTTGGGTCCAATGGATTTCCTTGCTCCCCTGCCTCGGCTTGCATTTGTGAGTAAAGTTGTGTGTTCTCCCCAAACTCTGCAGATTTTTTAACGGCTATCTTGGGGTAGTAATTTGTATGAAGAGAGAGCTTTGTGCAAACTGCAGCTGCCATAAGAATTGCCTGGCTGCAAGAAAGTGACTCCTCATGAGTAAGGCTTTAATGAACTGTAAATTGCACACATTTGGTAGAAAATTTGCTCAGGCTATGCAAATTGTGGCCATAATCATATACATACAGAGAGAGAGAGAGGCATTCTAGAAGCCTTCAAGAGGCAGCTGGACAACCATCTGTCAGGGATGCTTTAGGGTGGATTCCTGCATTGAGCAGGGAGTTGGACTCAATGGCCTTGTAGGCCCCTTCCAACTCTGCTATTCTTTGATTCTATGTGGTCTTTCATTGGCCCTGTTCAGAAGACACTTTAAACTTCCCTGTGCCTGTTTGCATTCTCTTTCCCTCCTTACTGTTTACTACAACTTTATTAGATTGTAAGCCTATGCGGCAGGGTCTTACTGTGTTATCTGTACAGCACCATGTACATTGATGGTGCTATATAAATAAATAAATAATAATAATAATAATAATAATAATAATAATAATAATAATCCACTAAGGGCTCTTCTGAACAGGGCCAACAGCTTGGTGGAGACTGTGGGCACATCTACACCATGCCTTTTCCCGGGGATCATCCTGGGATCATCCCTGTGTGTCCACATGATGCACAAGGGAAGAAGCTCTCCACCCCGCCTTCTTCCCCCGAGCTCTCCGTCCCAGCCGGCGAGGAGGGAGTTGGGTGGCGGCAGCGCCGGCAAGGACGTTTCTTCCTCGGCTCTTTTACAGGCAAGTTACACGATCATTATCGGGGTGCACTGGGGGCGGATGGAAGCGCCCTGAGAATGACGTGCGGATTCCTCGAGAGAGAGAGAGAGAGAGAATATCATAGAATCATAGAATAGTAGAGTTGGAAGGGGCCTACAAGTCCATCAAGTCCAACCCCCTGCTCAATGCAGGAATCCACCCTAAAGCATCCCTGACAGATGGTTGTCCAGCTGCCTCTTGAAGGCCTCTAGTGTGGGAGAGCCCACAACCTCCCTAGGTAACTGGTTATTCCGTGTCCTGCACTTTGGGAGGATCGAGAAGAGATCCTGGCCCTCCTCTGTGTGACAACCTTTTAAGTATTTGAAGAGTGCTCGCATGTCTCCCCTCCATCTTCTCTTCTCCAGGCTAAACATGCCCAGTTCTTTCAGTCTCTCTTCATAGGGCTTTGTTTCCAGGCCCCTGATCATCCTGGTTGCCCTCCTCTGGACACACTCCAGCTTGGATCCGCTAACTGGTCCAACTCACTGCAGACCAACTTGGGCTGCTTAGTAGAAGATTGACTGAAGCCCAAGGTGGGGGCATGCTGATAAAAGCTCATTGAGTTCCATGCCCCAGATGGATTCCTAATATATCCTTAGTTAGGAATTTGGAGGGGGCATTTTGTTCAATTTGCAATTTGTTAAGACCATTCCAAATTCGCCCCGTCGAAATCCACGGTCCAAACACCACTCCACAGACTTTTGAAGTTTCAGTTTCCCCATCCAAACTGTGTACAAATAATATGCACGTATTTGTGGGGGAGGGAAGCATAATATAAACGGAAACGGATTGCAACCCATGAATATATTGGGCAAACATGCATACAAAATTGTGCCTATTAGAAGAAACACCCATGGGAAGAAATGCACCCCAAAAGTGCAAACTGATAGAAAAATGGGATGGGATATACAGAAGTTTGGGAAAATGAGAAACTGAGCAAAACTAAAATAATTGGCAGAATTGCCCATCCTTAAATGTGGTCCATTTAGAACCTCTCCCCCAACACACACACACACACACACACACACACACACACACACACACACACCTGAATATCTAATCTCCACATGAATGTCCACTCCCCCTTCCCAATGTCTTGGTCAATTTCCCAACCAAAGACCCCCTGATAAATTCAGCTGTACTGAGTGCAGGACACAGAATAACGGGCTTAAGTTAAAGGAAGCCAGATTCCAGCTGGACATCAGGAAAAACGTCCTGACTGTTAGAGTAGTACGACAATGGAATCAGTTACCTAGGGAGGTTGTGGGCTCTCCCACACTAGAGGCCTTCAAGAGGCAGCTGGACAACCATCTGTCAGGGATGCTTTAGAGTGGATTCCTGCATTGAACACGGGGTTGGACTTGATGGCCTTGTAGACCCCTTCCAACTCTGCTATTCTATGATTCTATGAAGCATGGGCCCAGTCCTAACGAAATCTAGCCGGTTACTTACTAGGAACAGGGGACAGAAAATTGGGAATTCCCCTAGCAAATCAGGGCAGTTGGAACATATATATGTTTCTTTCAACACACTGTTTGATATTTGCTTGGTTTTCGCCATCCTTAGCTAGTGCATTGATGCAGCAAAGGCCTCCCTACCCTGTCCTATTCATTTCCAATCAGATCCGCATCGATGCATGGCACATAACTTGCAATAGTAAAAAGGAGATCTTTTCTATCCACCTCCACCATGAGAAGATCTCCAGGGAGGATGAAAACAACATCTGCTTGGTGTAAAGCCCAGCAACTGCACTCCAAGAGTTCAGGGATTGGATTATAATGAAAATGTACAACTTTTTATGCCATGATTATGCATCAAGATTATCTATAATCCCATGCCAAAGGTTTTCAGAGGGGCCGGGGATAAGGAACGTGGCCCAACTTTGCTGGTTCCAGGGTTGCTTATGATTTGATTGCGTTTGCCTTTATGATTGTTGCTGGGTCTAATCCCCCACCTCCTTTACTCAGAGAGGAGCAGGTTGTCTGCAAGGGTTAGCATCATGTAGGGTGACCCTATGAAAAGGAGGACCGGGCTCCTGTATCTTTAACAGTTGTATTGAAAAGGAAATTTCAGCAGGGGTCTCTTGTATATATGGGGAACCTGGTGAAATTCCCTCTTCATCACAGCAGTTAAAGCTGCCCTCTTTTAAATCTGGTCACTCTAGTATAGCTCTTGCACTTTAACTGCTGTGATGAACAGGGAACTTCACCAGGTTCTCCATATGTACAAATCACCCCTGCTGAAATTCCCTTTTCTATGCAGCTGTAAAAGATACAGGAGCCCTGCCCTCCTTTTCATAGGGTCACCCTAGCATCATGGATGCTGTAGTTTTAAGGCTGTGCTGTCAAGCTCACTGGCGTGCAATCCCAACTTTTTCTGCAGGCACTTCTAGTCAGAACGCTCTGCATTTTTATTTTAAAAAGGAAGCTCTGTGCAGGAGGTAGAAATGTCAACTGTAGGAAATCCATTTTGGGCTCACTGGATTTCCATGGCACCCTGAGCAATTTGTGAGCTGAGCTGCTGGTCCTCCCCCCCACCCCAAATCCAGAATTTCTCAATTTTTTAAAAATGCATAAATAGACATCTGCGTGAATTGCAGCCTCAATCTGCGGAAATTATGCAAATCACAGTCTCAATCTGCGCAAATTTCTATTTACCCAAATAAAACAGAACACAGAAAACCCACCAGCTGGCCCAGCTTGTAGCAGACCAAGTCGAATCAGATAGTAGAGTCACAGGTTTAAAAATGCCCTCTTGGTTCTGAAACAATTAGTAGAACCTACACTGAATCTTATATGGCAGATGGACAATGACTGAGCAGAATGATAAGAAGGCCGACATTGGGAAAGGAGAACTTCTCAAGGCCTGAGTCCCACATACTGCATTGTTTGTACACCTACACTCACCCGGGTGCAAAATTAAGGAGCAAAGAAGAAGAAGTTTGGAGGATTTCTCATACACCAGCCCCACTTTGCAAAGAAGAGTAGTTCATTGGGAATGTCAGTTCCAGGGAGAACTATGGATGATGTCCTGTATTGGCTGTCTGTAACAGACTCTGAGTGAAGGGACTAACCAAGAAGCAAGGTAGTGAACAAGGCAAAGGTCAAATAATTGGATATATAGGGTCAGGCTAAGGCAGAGATCAAAACATAGTAAGATAGCAAGATACATTACACAGTCCAGAAGAAAAGCCAAGACAAAGTCCAAGGGTCATCAGCCATCGAGCAAGTTCTCAGAGGCAAAGTAGACGGCACAGCAGTTGGAATAATGATGTTATTTCTAATAGTGAGTAGGCAGACACTGATGGCTTTTAAGTCTAAAGCCTGATGAGCCCCACCCAGGGCTCAGCTGCAGTACATTAGAGCGCTCTGGTCAGAGCCCTACTCATGAGGAGTCACTTTCTCCTGAGGAGTCCTTCCTTGCAGTCACAAACTTCTTTTTATGGGAGCCATACTGATTGAACTCTTAAAGTGACAACACTCTCTTGGACTGGGGGTGGGGGGTGTCACTCGGCCTGTGTTTCTGAAGCAGAGCTTCTCTCTTCCTGTGGGGATAGACCCCTGAGGGTCCAGACTCCTCCAAGTCTTCTGATATAGATGGTTCAATGGCATCATCCATCTCTGGGAGCTCTAGCTCCTAAGAACAGGAGACGTCCTCCAGCCAGGACACGACAGATGAAGAGAATATCAGAAATTCTCATGGCAAGGCAGCCCAAGATGTATTGCTTCCTGAGCTGAAGGACCATAGGGCATGGCTGAACCCACAATTCCATTTACAGATACTGATTGGACTGGCAGTTGATTCTTTGATACTGATGCTAGGGACAGCATTCTCCTCTGTATTAAAGTACAGAGAGTAGTCTTAGGAGGCACAGGGCAGGCATGGAACTATAGATAGATGCATGTCAGTTCTGCTGCCCCTTGCATTTGAATGGTTAAACTCTCATTATTTCCATCCCATCTATGAAGAAGTTTGCAATTTTTTAGGCAAATCCAACAACCATCTGAAAGTCATTGGCCCGCTTGCATTGGCTGCCTATATGTTTCCAAGCCCAAGGTGCTGGTGTTAACCTATAAAGCCCTACATGGCTTGGGACCGAAATACCTGACGGAACACCTTTCCCAACATGAACCTACCTGTACACTGCGCTCTACATCTAAGGTCCTCCTCCAGGTGCCTACTCCGAGGGAAGCTTTGTCCTCCATCAGAGGACGAAGCTTTGTCCTCCATCAGAGGAGAACACCTGAGTGTGTGTGTGGGACGCTTCTGCCCCCTCCACACCACACAGTATTTGCCACCTGAGGCAATGACATCACTCTGCCTAAATGTAGAGCCAGCCCCACATACCTAGCCTTTTAGATATCATTTGTGTTCTTTTGTCTACTTCTACCCTTTACAATATCACATTGCTTAATGTGCATGATGGTTGCTTGAGCTGATGGGCCTTTTTGTTTGAACTCTGATGTTGGAATGCCATAGGATTTTGGTAACTATTTCACTGATCCAAAGGGGTTCACAAGAGATTAGCACTCCTCGTACTCTCACTCTGCACCCACTGAGTGCCTGCAAGACAGAACATAATTGGACTGCAAACTATGAACCGGCTCAGTTCCCCCCTTTGCAATCTCTTCTCGCTTTTCTTTTCTTTTTCGTATTGCTGTCTGAATCAAGAACAATGATTAGTCATTGATGTGTCCATGCTCTCCCCTCAGCCGACTAGATCAGTCGTATTTCAATTTGTTCTCCATCTATGGCATATGTGAAGATAAGAATGTAAGACCATCAGAAGATCTACGCTGGATCAGGCTTATGCACATAAGAACGTAAGAAGTGCCATGCTGAATCAGTCCAGCACTCTGTTCACACTGACCAGGGTCCAACAAAGCAGGATGTGGTGCAACAGCACCCTCCTACCCATGTTCCCCAGCAACTGGGGCACACAGGCTTACTGCCTTGAATACTGGAGATAGCACACAACCATCAGGGCTAGTAGCCACTGATAGCCTTTTCACCAGGAATTCATAGAATCATAGAATCATAGAATAGTAGAGTTGGAAGGGCCCTATAAGGCCATCAAGTCCAACCCCCTGCTCAATGCAGGAATCCACCCTAAAGCATACCTGACCAGCTGCCTCTTGAATGCCTCTAGTGTGGGTGAGCCCACAACTTCCCTAGGTCACTGGTTCCATTGTCGTACTCCTCTAACAGTCAGGAAGCTTTTCCTGATGTCCAGCCGGAATCTGGCTTCCTGTCACTTGAGCCCATTATTCCATGTCCTGAACTCTGGGATGATCGAGAAGAGATCCTGGCCCTCCTCTGTGTGACAACCTTTATCCACCTCCCTTTTAAAGTCATCCAAATTGGTGGCATCTGGATGATGATGATGATGATTCAACTTATCTCATGTATTTTAAACCATTTCCATTATTTCAAGATGATTTTTCTCCTAAGCTTGGAAAAATCACAGTGATTTCTTTTTAAAGCTGTGTCCATGCCACTTACATGATGCGTGCCGATGAAGATGGAAATGTCACCGAGATAGTAAAAGATTATTTCAAGATCTCTCCGTTGCTGAGGTGAGAGTACGCTGGTAAAAGTTTGTTTGCACAACTCAGAAAATGTCAACCAAGTTGAGAGCTACTTGAAATCGTCAACTTTTATGTTGTGGGAATTAGCGCTCAGCAGCTTGGTGGGGCATTGGATATGCAGGAACCTTGGGGTTTGCCTACATTTAATAACATTGGGGTTGTGCTGAAACCCCCCATTTTTGTGATTCCATTGAATTCAACTTCACTGCTGCTCTCCGGTCAGATGAATAAGAACCTGCTGGATCAGACCAAGGGTCCATCTAGTTCTAGTCCAACACTGACCCTACAACACATTAAGCCACGGTGCTTAAGCATTTTGAGCTTAGCATGTTGTCTGAACCATGACTTAGCATGTCATGTGAACCATTCCTAACCATGGTGGTTACATAACCAAGGTTTAAAAACACTCAGGGACCATTTGCTGCAAAAGGGTTAGCTACCTAACCATAGCTTAGCATGTTGTCTGAACAGGCCCATTCTGTTCACACAGTGATCGATCAGCCATCAACAGGAAACCCATAATTGCAAGGAACGCTTATCAAATTTGCAGATGGCACCAAATTGGGTGGGATAGCGAATACCCTGGAAGACAGAAACAAACTTCAAAGTGATCTTGATAGGCTGGAGCGCTGGGCTGAAAACAACACGATGAAATTTAATAGGGATAAATGCCAAGTTCTACATTTGGGAAGTAGAAACCAAAGGCACAGTTACAAGATGGGGGATACTTGGCTCAGCAACACTACAAACGAGAAGGATCTTGAAATTGTTGTAGATCGCAAGCTGAATATGAGCCAACAGTGCGATATGGCTGCAAGAAAGGCAAATGCTATTTTGGGCTGCATTGATAGAAGTATAGCTTCCAAATCATGTGAGGTACTGGTCCCTCTATATTCGGTCCTGGTTAGGCCTCATCTAGAGTATTGCGTCCAGTTCTGGGCTCCACAATTCAAGGAGGATGCAGACAAGCTGGAGCGTGTTCCGAGGAGGGCAACCAGGATGATCAGGGGTCTGGAAACAAAGCCCTATGGAGAGAGACTGAAAGAACTGGGCAAGTTTAGCTTGGAGAAGAGAAGATTGAGGGGAAACATGAGAGCACTCTTCAAGTACCTGAAAGGTTGTCCACAGAGGAGGGCCAGGATCTCTTCTCAATCATCCCAGAGCGCAGGACACAGAATAATGGGCTCAAGTGACTGGAAGCCAGATTCCGGCTGGACATCAGGAAAAACTTCCTTTCAGAGCAGTACAACAATGGAATCAGTTACCTAGGGAGGTGGTGGGCTCTCCCACACTAAAGGCCTTCAAGAAGCAGCTGGACAACCACCTGTCAGGTAGGCTTTGACGTGGATTCCTGCATTGGGCAGGGGGTTGGACTCAATGACCTTATAGGCCCCTTCCAGCTCTACTGTTCTATGATTCTATGATTCCAATCCAAGGGCCAAATTCCAAATGTGCCCATGACCAAAGGCAATGTTCCCATGGCCAAAACATGCTTCTTACTGAGTTTATGCCTGTAAGGCTATCGAGTTCCGATCATTTAAGAAACCCTCTTAGATTAACATGTGAGGGGAGTAAAACCTAAAAGAGAACAATAAAAGTATTGAAATGGTCTGCTCATTTCCTCTTTTGAGGCCATTATGGGCGATACAGCTTGGGTAGTATCCAATGCGGCTCCTACATAGACTAGACCCATTGAAGTGAATGGGAATTATTGATATTAATGGGCCTAATTCATTTCAATGGGTCTTACTCCACCGAACACTATTTTTGGATACTACCCTCTAATTACAAACGGAAACCAGGATCTCTAGTACGCCAGTTCTTTGAAATTTCGGATGGTTGGTTACTACGGATGCAATACACACAGCCCTGTACCATGACTGACTTTGATTGTTGACAAGGCCAGTGTTTAGAAGCAAGATCTGCAAGATTTCTTAACTGGGCACATATATTGAAACTTCCTTCAAGAAACAAGATTGATTTGCTTTCCATTTTCTTGGAAAGGAGTTCAAAAGAAAATGGGACAATAAGGCTAGTCCCTTATCCAGCTCTTTTTTTTAAAAAAAAAAGAAAAATAATTGCTTAGTAGTAGCACAACTTTAACATAAGCAACCACCCTTAATAACTGTGGCTCCTTCACAGTTATGGGATGTACAAATCTGAACCCTGAAGGGTCGTCTCCAAAGAATAACCTTTATTTGCTTGATTGCTTCTGTTCAGTTAATTCTGCCTAATTACTATTTTCTTCCTATTAGATCCTAATTATATACAGTATTTTCATTATAAAGTGTAATGTCTCCCTGAGAACCATGTCAATTGCACAGGTAATAATACCATAGGTCTCATTTACTTCATTAAAACAGGGATAAGCAGCGTCGCATCTGATTAAAACACACACGCACACGCACACATACAACTCTGGATGGAGTTTTGTATCCAAATACAGTACATCTTTCTCCCACAATGTATATAAGAGTAACTGATATGTGGATATAGATACATAGACCTAGATATAAGTTCAGATGGGTGGACATGCCCACATCCATATCCGTTGGGCGGCCGCAAAGATGCCGCGGCCTCCCTCCCCTATGTGCAACACCGCAAGACCCTCTTTGTAGCCCAGGAAGCACCGGAACGTTCATGCCTTTCATGTTGCATAAATACAGTCTTTACAGCCACCATTTCTGCAACTTCAGAAATGTACAGTTTCCCGAAGCTGCTGTTGTTGTGCTCAATGGTGGGTCTGGGCGATCAGGCAGTCACTGAACCACAGGGCGTTCAAAGAGTGGGTAGGTGAATGCAAAGTGGCTCAGTGGTCTGGGTGTGGCCAGGCAGGTGTAGGGGAGTCTGCCAGACTCCCGGATCCAGCTGTGTGCCAATGACATCCCTAGATATAAACTGTATGCAGATACGTGTGTGTTTGTGTGGCAGCATGTAGCTCATCCCTTCAGGGCAGGACATGGAGGTGGGGAAATAGGGTGACCATATCAAAGGGAGGACAGGGCTCCTGTATCTTTAACAGTTGTATTGAAAATGGAATTTCAGCCGGTGTCATTTGTATGAGCCTCGTGTGGCGCAGAGCGGTAAAGCAGCAGTTTCTGCAGCCGAAACTCTCCCCACGGCCTGAGTTCGATCCCAGCGGAAGCTGGTTTCAGGCAGCCGGCTCGGGTCGACTCAGCCTTCCATCCTCTCGAGGTTGGTAAAACGAGTACCCAGCTAGCTGGGGGAAGGGTAATCACGGCCGGGGAAGGCAACGGCAAACCACCCCGCTATAAGGCCTGCCAAGAAAACATCAGTGAAAGCTGGCGTCCCTCCAAGAGTCAGTAATGACTCAGTGCTTGCATGAGAGGTTCCTTTCCTTTCCATTTGTATATATGGAGAACCTGGTGAAATTCCCTCTTCAACACAACAGTTAAAGCTGCCCTCTTTTAAATCTGGTCACTCTAGAATAGCTCCTACACCTTTAACTGTTGTGATGCAGACGGAATTTCACCAGGTTCTCCATATATACCAATGACACCTGCTGAAATACCCTTTTCTATGCAACTGTTAAAGATACAGGAGCCCTGTCCTCCTTTTCATATGGCCACCCTAGCGGAAACAAATTCAGGCATAGCCCCTGTTCAGAAGACACCTTAACCACAACTTTAACCACAGTGCTTAAGTTAAAAAGCCTTAAGCACCATGGTTAAATCCATGGTTTAAGGTGTCTTCTGAACAGGGCCATAGACTTGGATCAGTTAAATATTTAACCCAACTTTATTGCTAATCTACAGAATTCACTACCACAAGATGTGTTGATGGCCACCAATTGGGATGGCTTTAAAAGGGGGTTGGGCAAATTCATGGAGAAGGCTATCAATATCTACTAGTCCTGATGCCAATGTGCTACCTCCAGTATTAGAGGCAATAAACCTATATACACCAGTTGCTGGGGAACATGGGTGGGAGGGTGCTGTTGTACCATGTCCTGCTTGTGGGTTCCTGGTTGGCCACTTTATGAACAGAATGCTGCTGGACGAGATGGACCTTTGGTCTGATCCTGTATGGCTCCATTTATGTTCTTATTGGTTCACCTTGGAATGGAGTTAGCAGGGCCTGGATCCATTAATTGGAATGCCCACCTGTAGACTGATCCCTCCCTGCCTGGTGCCTCATTCAGGCTGAACAGGAGTCAGAGGCTGGGACATGACTGGAATGCAGGATACAAATAACAACAACAACAACAACAACAATGCAAAACTCTGCAGTAGTATTGTAAGCATGTTTGGCTGAATGCTCATTCAAGCCACACTTACCCCATTAGTGACATCAGCCGCAGGCATCACATCAAAAAACTATACAGAAAACCTTCAGGAATTGGGTCTACCAAAATACTTCCACACCAACATCCACAAAGCAGTCATACTTAAAAAAAATGCTCAATAGTCAGGAAATTCCTGAATCAGTGAAAGACAGCATGACCCGTCAAAGCCCGTCATGACCATCTAGAAAAACCACCAGTAGGGAGAAAAGAGATAATGATCATCAACCACTGGGTGGAAAAAAACACATTTCCTCCAGATGCTAAAGCATGAAAATGCACATGGGGCAGGGGATTTGCACATTTTTACAAGTGCAAACTGGAAATAATCCAATTCCACCAAAGAGTAGATGATAGAACAGAAGACCGCTGGCGTTCTGCAAAACACAGACAGGGCACATGTTACAAATCCGTACACTCCTACTTACCCCACACTTTTAACCCTGCTGTGCGTTGGGGCAGGCTGATGCCAAGAAAGAGATAAATACCTTCCCATGTCTTCCTTTGTGCATGTGATTGCAATTTCTAGAGTTGGCCCATTCTCGCTCAGTGTCTGAATTTGTGATCAGGTATGATTATCTATTTGAATAATCAGATCACCACCCCGTGAACTGTATCGTGCATGTTACCCAGCATCTGTTCTTTTCTGCTTCCCAGGAAGAGCTGATCAATTTTCCAACTTGATGAAAAATTCTAACACACACACACACACACACACACACACCATGTTTCATATTCTAATTCATTTTCCGTGCCTGTGATTTAATGCTATGGTTAATGCTTTTGATGTCAGCCTAAGTGTGATAGAAAAGTTTAAAAATTCATAGCTGACCTTTTGCTGACACGTTTAGGTTTCTTGAGGAGGAGAACTGTGCACAATGTACAGATGGGACAGGCAGGGGGAGCCTTATGGCTTCCTTCCTTCCTTCCCCCTCCCCACCCACAAGAAGAGAAGAGGGACAATGGGTGGGTGATTCCAGGAAAGATCCCCCAGAAAGGGAAATAACAGAAGCCCTGCCTTAAAATGTGAGAAGAGGCTTATGAAAAATAGATACACCTCTACCAAAAGAAAGATGGAATACATATTGGATCTGTTGAAAAGAAAGAAAGAAAGAGAGAGAGAGAGAGAGAGAGAGAGAGAGAGAGAGAGATCACAAATGCTTTTAAAACACAGGATTTTATGGAGAAACGGCAGTGGGGTAGGGGGGTGGGATTGAGGGGGGAAAGCCGACAAGAACGAAATATGTCTCTTAAATGTCTTCAGAGCCTTTTCTTCCCCCTGCAGCCTGCAGAGCTGGGTTTGTTTATTAGGAGATAAGATAGTGAAAAATGTATTTTGCAGAAAGAAAATAGTAAAGCTGGTTCCCAGGCAGATAAGAAGCCAAATTTCTATTTTATGCTCAATTGAATGATTCGGTTACATTATCTGAGGAGCAGCAGTGAAATAACACCCTTTGGAGATGCGGCTCCGAGGATACGGGAGCCCAGCTCAGCTCCTGGGATGTGGGGCCTTCACCTTGAGAGGGAGTTGCCAGGTCAAGACCTGGAGAACTTCGCAGGGGAGAGAAAGGGAGAGAAAAGAGCAGCCCAAACAATGAAGGGCTCAGAGCGTCTGCCCAATGAGGGATGGCTAAAAGCTTTGTGGCATCTTAGTTTAGCAACTGGACTTCTGCCCGCTTGCTGCATCTTGTATTCTCAATAGGGATGGATGGACTCACTTGTGTCCAGCTCCTTCGGACGCTGGTCAAGTTGCCCCCTCTGCCCTTATGCATCGTGGCACTGCATGGACCGCTTGGCAAGCACCCAATGAAGCTGTGAGGCTGTCCACCCTCACCTAGAGCCTCCATTTTGCATCCAGTGGAAGCTCTGGAAATCATGTGGTTCCTGCCTTGTGCTCCATTTGCACCTTTAATCTTGTGTGAAGGGGGACTTTATGGCCGCCATTTGTGCAAGGTGGGAAATAAGTACTCTCCAGACACTCCATTGTCCACAACAATGGTGGATGGCTGTTAAGCAAGATGGGTCTGGGTGGTGGTTGATGTGGGGCACTCAGATTCCTGGATGCAGCCGGGCACCCATGACATGCCTAATTGTGAGTGGGTCACCCTTCTGAGTCATCGTTTGGGATGGACAAAGAGAAAGGCTACTGCATTGCCACATGGTCTGTGTGACGCCCACCTGTGTTTACTCTGGATCATCTTCTTCATTCTAGAATCCAAAGAACCCAGCTCTAGGGTGACCATATGGAAAGGAGGACAGGGCTCCTGTGTCTTTAACAGTTTTATTGGAAAGGGAATTTCAGCAGGTGTCGTTCGTATATATGGGGAACCTGATGAAATTCCCTCTTCACCACAACATTTGAAGCTGCAGGAGCCCTGCCCTCTTTTAAATCTGGTCACTCTAGTATTGCTCCTGCAGCTTTAACTGTGGTGATGAAGAGAGAATTCTCTTCACCAATCCACCAACTGGAGGATAAAGCCACACTACTGCTTTATAGCAGTATTGAGGTGCACTCTGCTTTATAGTGGTACTGAAGTGCACTGACAAGTGTTGGGGCCCATGACACATGTACACCAAGAGAGATATAGCATTATGAAAGCAGTACGTAAGCGGTATATGGCATGTGTCAATGGGACCCAACAGTTGTCAGTGCACTTCAGTACTGCTTTAAAGCAGTCGTGTGGCTCCTGCTTTTTATATACTACTTTCATACCACTTTCATAGTGGAATATCCTGTGTGGTGTAGATGAGCCCTAAGTCAATAAAGAGAAGGGCCTTGAGGGGAAGGAATATTATTCCAGGGGTTTTGTCAGGCTAGGTCCTTATTTATTTCCTGTCTGCAGCAAGAGGAGAGAATGGGCAAATAAGATAACTGCCCTCCGCCAACTTCCTTTTAACATATGCCACACTTACAGAACCGTTATCAGCCTAGACAGCTCAAGAGCCTTGCCATGGAGATCATTCTGATAGAGACGACGACCAAAAAGTTGGCGGAGGAAGTTTGAGATGGACAGGAAGCTGCAAATCTGTCAAGAATGTTATACTGTGCTATACACACAGCTTCATTCCCCCTGCCCCTCTCCTGGTCTGTTTTCATATTGTTCATGCTCGTCTTGACAAGGTGTGGGGACTGGTCAGCTTCTAGAGCCTAGCTCAGGTGGGACTACATCAGAAGAAGATGCAAGGGTTCTGACATCTGCGTTGTCCTTTGCTCCTGGCGTACTCTTTCGCTCTAGCTATCGCTTTGCCCCAACTTGTCGGTTCCCAGTTCCTGACTCAGCTCAAATTGCTGCTCGCAGCCCAGACCTGACAGCTTGGTTCATAACTGGAGCATTTTAAAAAAACAAAATAAAAACTGGAGAAGTTTATTTCCCACCAGTGATGAAAAAGCAACAGCGATTCACCCAAAAGGACTAGAAGTCAGTCAGTCTGGGGCAATATTCTCCACACACACACGTACACACTTTTTCATGACCATTTATTCCCATTTCTTCTCCACAAAATGGCTGAGATGTTGGCGATTTTCAGGGAGTGGGGAAAAGTGAAACAGGTTTGGCTGGGGTCACTTTGGAAGATGAGGTGGCTGCAAGAAAGGCAAATGGTATTTTGGGCTGCATAAATAGAAGTAGAGCTTCCAAATCACATGAGGTACTGGTTCCTCTCTATTCGGCCCTGGTTAGGCCTCATCTAGAGTATTGCGTCCCGTTCTGGGCTCCACAATTCAAGAAGGCTGCAGACAAGCTGAAGCGTGTTCAGAGGAGGGCAACAGGATGATCAGGGGTCTGGAAACAAAGCCCTATGAAGAGAGACTGAAAGAACTGGGCCTGTTTAGCCTGGAGAAGAGAAGATTGAGGGGAGACATGAGAGCACTCTTCAAATACTTCAAAGGTTATCACACAGAGGAGGGCCAGGATCTCTTCTCAATCCTCCCAGAGTGCAGGACACGGAATAATGGGCTCAAGTGACAGGAAGCCAGATTCCAGCTGGACATCAGGGAAAACTTCCTGACTGTTAGAGCAGTACGACAATGGAACTGGTTACCTAGGGAGATGGTGGGTTCTCCCACACTAGAGGCCTTCAAGAGGCAGCTGGACAACCGTCTGTCAGGGATGCTTTAGGGTGGATTCCTGCATTGAGCAGGGGGTTGGACTCGATGGCCTTGTAGGCCCCTTCCAACTCTGCTATTCTATGATTCTATGATTCTACTTATATGTTATTCATGGGGGGAAAATGGAGAATTTGATGTGCATTGAATCCTGCTTTAATTGTGCTATAAAAGGAAAAGACCCGTCCTATTTTGCTACTAGTTTCCGAGTGTGTTTTCTGAGTGGCCACTGGGGCGCAGAAGCAGGATTTGACATGGAATAAACAAATGCTTAAATCGGCATAAGCTTTAAAGACAAAGACTTTAGGGTGGATTCCTGCACTGAGCAGGGGGTTGGACTTGATGGCCTTGTAGGACCCTTCCAACTCTGCTATTCTATGATTCTATGATTCTATGACTTCAAAAACCGGCACAGTAATAGATATTAAAGAGAGCTTTAAGCATGCCAAATATGAATTGGATTGGGTTATTCGTTGATTTTTTAATGATTTTTTTACATTTTCCCCCTTAAACCCTTTGCAAAGGATCTTAGGAGTGCTGCCGCCCGGGGTGTGATTTAGCAACAACAACAACAACAACGCCAACAGCTTAGTGCTATAGGGGATAGGGTGACCAGCTGTCAGGATTTCCCCGGATTTGTCCTGGTTTTTGTTCTTTCCATGGTGTCAGGGGGGATTTTCTATAATTTTCAATAATGTCCTGGAATGACACACCTTCCTCTTTAAGGCTGCCATTAGCATGGCAGGAGGGAGTGACATGCTTTCTTGAGGCACGTCATTCCCCCACCCCGAGCTCCAATTGAGGTCTTAAAGGGGAAAGTGGGTCATTCGTGGACATTGTAGAAAAGGCCCCACTTGGAGTGGATGGTGGTGATGCAGAATGAAATCCTTTCCCCTCCTCCACTCCAATCGGGTTCTTTAAGGTGGCGGGGGAATAATGTACTTTCTGCAGGACTCAGAAAGCTGCTTCCCCCCACACACACTAGGTGTCCTCTTTTTTGGTTTCCCAAATATGGTCACCCTAGTAGGGGATAATTCGAGGGAAACAGGTATGTGGGATGAAGCTTTCTCTCTCAATCTCTCTCTCTTTCTTTTACATACTTGTACTCAAATGCCCCAAACAAACAATATAATGACTCTCAGCCAAATACTTCAACCAAGAATGAATAATTTGACACAGTACTAAATAAAGAAATACATTAAATTAAAGTGTCTCTGATAAATTGAGACAGTTTATTTATGGGTTGTTGTTGTTTTAAAAATCCTTTCCAGTTTAAGGCCAGGTTTAGAATCATAGAATCATAGTTGTGTGCTATCTCCAGTATCAGAGGCAGCAAGCCTATATACATCAGTTGCTGGAGAACATGGGTGGGAGGGTGCTGTTGCACCATGTCCTGCTTGTTCATCCCTGGCCGATGGCTGGTTGGCCACTTCTTGTACAGAGTGCTGGACTAGATGGACCCTTGGTCTGATCCAGCAGGGCTCTTCTGATGTTCTGAAGAAGAAGGAGAAGGAGGAGGAGGAGTCGTGCTTGTTCATCCCTGGCCGATGGCTGGTTGGCCACTTCTTGTACAGAGTGCTGGACTAGATGGACCCTTGGTCAGATCCAGCAGGGCTCTTCTGATGTTCTTAGGTTCTTAGAGTTGGAAGGGGCCTATAAAGCCATATTGTCCAACCCCCTGCTCATTGCAGGAATCTACCTTAAAGCATACCTGACAGATGGCTGTCCAGCTGCATCTTGAAGGCCTAGTGTGGGAGAGCCCACCACCTCCATCTGCAATTAAGGCCAGCTCATGTTGGCTAAACCTCCGGAAATCCAGGGAATTGGGAGTTAAGGCTGATGCCTTAACTGGCCTGCCCCGTGATCAGCGATGACATTGCGCTGTCACAAATTCTATTTGCTTGAAACTTACCCTCCATGGACCCACACTTTTCTTGGATGTTTTTACCAGTTCCGCATGCATGCAGGGGCTATCATAGAACAGTGAAAGGAAAACACACCCTTCTTCGGTGCAGGAAAGAAAAAACAGTTCCATACACAATGCAGGTACAATGTAAAGTTTTACAAGTAGTTTGTTCAGTCTATTTATTATTATTATTCCATTGTTCCTGCAGGACCAAGAACAAACACACATGCTACTAGCCATGTTGGAGGTCAAAGAGAGGGTATAAGGTGAGGAGCACAGTGAACCCACTGTAGGCTATAGAGATCCTAAGGCTAGCTGTGGTCAAAAGTGCCATGAACTCTAACTGCAACACTGTCTCATTCCAGTAGCTTGCAGACAAGGTTGCAGTATTCCCAACAAATCTGTTCCCCTCCAGTCATTTCTGCAAGCAATATCCCCCATGGAGTTTTTTTTTTTAAAAAAAAATCTATGTCTATTGGATATCCATTTCCAGAAAGCAATCTGAAACGGGGAACCTGCCAACCCATATCCACTTACCTGGGAGTAAGCCCAATTGAACTTAGTGACAACAGACAGAGGATTGCACTTTAAACAATTCACCGCTTACTCTACAAGCCCATTCCATTCAGCCAGTGCATCAGTGAGTATCGGTAACCTCCAGATATAAGCAACGGGAGGAGGGGAATATTGATATAAAGGTCTGCTGGAGGAAAATCAAACCTCATGTGGACTTTGGGTCAGGCGCTAATGTTCTGCTTTTCATTTCTCCCGAGAACGCCTCTTTGTTCCCCTAAACAAAATCATAGAATCATAGAATAGTAGAGAAGGAAGGGGTCTATAAGGCCATCGAGTTCAACCCCCTGCTCAATGCAGGAATCCACCCTAAAGCATCCCTGACAGATGGTTGTCCAGCTGCCTCTTGAAGGACTCTAGTGTGGGAGAGCCCACCACCTCCCTAGGTCATTGGTTCCATTGTCCTACTGCTCTAAAAGTCAGGAAGTTTTCCCCGATGTCCAGCCGGAACCTGGCTGCCTGTAACTTGAGCCCATTATTCCATGTCCTGCACTCTGGGATGATTGAGAAGAGATCATAGAATCATAGAGTAGAAGAGTTGGAAGGGGCTTATAAGGACATTGAGTCCAACCCCCTGCTCAATGCAGAAATCCACCTTAAAGCATCCCTGATAGGTGGCTGTCCAGCTGCCTCTTGAAGGCCTCTAGTGTGGGAGAGTACACAATCTCCATAGGTAACTGGTTCCATTGTCGTACTGCTCTAACAGTCAGGAAGGTTTTCCTGATGTCCAGCGGAATCTGGCTTCCTGTAACTTGAGTGGATTATTCTGTGTCCTGCACTCCGGGATGATCGAGAAGAGATCCTGGTCCTCCTCTGTGTGACAACCTTTCAAGTATTTGAAGAGTGCTATCATGCCTCCCCTCAATCTTCTCTTCTCCAGGCTAAACAGGCCCAGTTCTTTCAGTCCCTCTTCATAAGGCTTTGTTTCCAGACCCCTGATCATCCTGGTTGCCCTCCTCTGAACACGCTCCAGCTTGTCTGCATCTTTCTTGAAGTGAAATCATCAGTGAATATCCACAATTTCATCTTAAACAGGCTTTGCAGGGTAGGGGTGGGGAATGGGAATGGATGGGAAAATATTTAATTGCAATGGGCTGTGACATTTTAATGGTATTAATGTGTTCCGTACAAACTACCTCTGAAGCATAGAGTGATTGTCAAGGTCGGGAGCTATTTGTTAAGAGACCAGAAATTCTATGTAAATGAACTGCTTTCAGTGGGAAACTGATGAATACTCTAGTTCAGATGAAGTCTTCCTATTTGAAACGCAGAATGGATGTGCTCTCTCTGCAGGTACAAGGAACACGGATCTCTGCAGAGCAAGGTTCTTCAGCATTAACAACTGATTTAGTGCCATTAACCTTGGACGTAGCTCCGACGTTTTTCAAGTTCCAAAAAAGAGAATGGAGGTTCATTATTACTTCGTTTGGGACTGGCAAGGGATAAAATTACAATGTTGGCAAGTAATGGCTGAGACTCTCCTTTTCCTTGCCCTACTGACGATTAGTATTATTTATTAACGAGAAGTCTAGAGTCCCAAGATGTGGATGTGATATGGCACATTTCAAAGTGAGAGGAAAGTAGGGTAGGACTCAGTGGGGAGTTCTTGACAGTGAGAAAAAAGCAACTGGATTTGTTCTGACACCAAGGAAATGACTATTCTGTTCTGGATCCATCCAACGTTTTCAGTCAATGGTGTTTAATTAGAGCTTAGGTAGAACCTGATAAATGGGACATATGTAACGGGCAAAGCCCCTCCCCCATTACTTTTCCACGGCCAAGAGCTGCATTAAAATGGATTATTATTATTATTATTATTATTATTATTATTATTATTATATTTATTTGTATCCCGCCTTTTGCCCAATGCTGGGCCTCAAGGCGGCCTTACAAAGTTTAAAATATACATGGGGGGAGGGAAACTAAACCATTAACAATTAAAAAATACACAACAAAATTATAAGACATTAACATAGATGGAGGGCTGAATTATTCACCAAAGGCCTGCTTGAACAAAAAAGTTTTAGCCTGCTTCCGAAAGCCCATCAAGGAGGGAGCCAGCCTAGCTTCCCCGGGAAGAGAGTTCCAGAGCACCGGAGCAGCCACTTAGAAGGCCCTCTCCCATGTTCCCACCAAGCGTGCCTGTGAAGAAGGTGGGACTGAGAGAAGGGCTTCTCCAGAAGATCTCAAAGCACGGGCAGGCTCATAAGGGAGAATACGGTCTTTCAGATAACCTGGACCCTACATAAAAGAAAAATTTCACCAAATTCACCATTTCACCAAATTCAGCCAAACTGAGGAGAAATTCTCCAAGAGTTACCCAAAATAACTTGAGCACCATAGCTAGCTCATTAAGAGTTCTGCCTCCTCGGGTGTTGCTGTACAATATTGGGTTCAGAAGAGATGGGAATTCACAGAGATATCTATTTTAAGGAACCTTATTCTAGCGCTGTGCCAAAAAAAAAAAAATTCCCATGAGGTTTCCGATCATCCCCATTCAACTTGATAGAAAAGAAATGGCTTTGGAAAAGAAATTCAAAGGAGAATAAATTTTGGAGAAATTCTCATAGGTTTGGTTAAGAGTTCTCATGCTCACCTTACGAGATGGCTGAGGAGTGTGTGTGAGTGTCCTGTCTTTCACTGTATAATCATCTCTCTGACAGCTTGTAGCCTCCTTGGCTTCCTGCACTTTATGTCCAGGGGAAGACATCATGGATTTATTCGTCCCCCAGGGCCTTTTCAGACCAGGAAGTGCAGGCAGCTTGGGAGACTGCAGAGCTATGATGAGATGTGTATAGAATCATAGAATCATAGAGTAGCAGAATTGGAAGGGACTTACAAGGACATTGAGTCCAACCCCCTGCTCAATGCAGGAATCCACCATAAAGCATCCCTGACAGATGCTTGTCCAGCTGCCTCTTGAAGGCCTCTAGTGTGGGAGAGCCCACCACCTCCCTAGGTAACTGATTCCATTGTCATACTGCTCTAACAGTCAGGAAGTTTTTCCTGATGTCCAGCTGGAATCTGGCTTCCTGTAACTTGAGCCCGTTATTACACGTCCTGCACTCTGGGAGGATCGAGAAGAGATCCTGGCCCTCCTCTGTGTGACAGCCTTTTAAGTATTTGAAGAGTGCTCTCATGTCTCCCCTCAGTCTTCTCTTCTCCAGGCTAAACATGCCCAGTTCTTTCAGTCTCTCTTCATAGGGCTTTGTTTCCAGACTCCTGATCATCCTGGTTGCTCTCCTCTAGACACGCTCCAGCTTGTCTGCATCCTACTTGAATTGTGGAGCTCTCGTTCACGCACTGGTTATCTCTCGGTTGGACTACTGCAACCTTCTTCTCTCTGGCCTTCCCTCGTCTCACATCAGTCCACTGGTCTCTGTCCACCACTCTGCCGCTAAGATCATCTTCTTGGCCCGCCGCTCTGACCATGTCACTCCACTTCTGAAATCTCTTCATTGGCTTCCAATTCACTCCAGAATCCAATATAAACTTCTCCTGCTGACCTTCAAAGCTTTTCACGGTCTAGCTCCTGTCTATCTCTCCTCTCTCATCTCACACTATTGCCCCGCTCGTGCTCTCCGCTCCTCTGATGCCATGCTTCTTGCCTGCCCAAGGACCTCCACTTCCCTTACTCGGCTTCATCCTTTTTCTTCTGCTGCCCCTTACGCCTGGAATGCTCTTCCAGAACACTTGAGAACTACCAACTCAATCACAGCTTTTAAAACTCAGCTAAAAACTTTTCTTTTCCCTATAGCTTTTAAATGTTGAGTTTGTTCTGACTCTATACTGTTAGCCTAACCCTACCCGGTGCCTGTTTACACTTCCCTGTGCCTGTTTGCATTCTCTTTCCCTCCTTATTGTTTACTACAACTTTATTAGATTGTAAGCCTATGCGGCAGGGTCTTGCTATTTACTGTGTAATCTGTACAGCACCATGTACATTGATGGTGCTATATAAATAAATAATAATAATAATAATAATACAGAACTGGATTCAATACTCTAGGTGAGGCCTAACCAGGGCCGAATATTATTATTATAGAGAATAGAGAGGAACGAGTACCTCACGTGATTTGGAAGCTATACTTCTATTAATGCAGCCCAAAATAGCCATATATATATATATATATATATATATATATATATATATATATATTCCCCTTAGCCATCTCACAATGATGAGTTAAGGTCAAAAACAGCACCAACGCACATTCAAAATAAAGTATAAAATGCCCCGAGAATGAGGCAGAAAAATGGAAGCCCCTTTCATGGGGAAAGAAAACTTTCAGGAAATTCCTCAGATTTTTTTTTCCTTATGACCTAGAAATTAAACACTTTTCAGAATCTTCTCCAAATTTCCGTCATCATTATATTTTGTTGCAGCTGCATTCCCTCCCATAATCGCGTTGGAGTGATGCTAGGTATATGGGGCATGGTGTAGGATGAAGAATGGGGGCTAGGCTACCAACACAGTTGATGCTGTTTCCACTTGCCATGGAAGTGTAACACACACACACACCCAAAAAAAAACCTTAGGGGGGAAAAAAGAATGAAGCTGTTCTACCACTCTTGACAATGGCGATGCCTACCTGTGAGAAATTTGTTGGAGAATTTCTCCTCCCCCTGGAGAAATTTGGTAAAATTGCCTCCCTTTCTCTGCCCACAAATAGGGTGGAGAATTTAGAGTGTCCACTTGAGTACAGCTCTACATTATCCTACTCATTGATGATTGTGTACGTTTCTTTTAAACTCCCACCTTGACAGAGCTCAAAATGGTGAAGCCCGTTCTCTCCACCCACTCTTCATTTTGTCCTCGTGGCCAACTTATGTGGTATGTTTATCCTAGAGAAGGTAAAGTGAGAGATAGAGGGCCTGTTCACATGTAACACTAAGCCATTGCAGTTAGCGCTGGGAATGGAACTACTATGGGCCTTCCTAGACGAGGCCTTAGCGCGCCTTCTGTCCCGGCTTCCCTGCTGTGCGTCCAGATGACACACAGGGGAATCCGGAGACAGGCCGCGCTGAGGCCTTCTCCAACGCGCCATAAGCGAATTCGCTTATGGCGTGCCTTTTCCCCAGCTCCGGCCTCAGGCCAGAGCTGGGGAACGTCTAGGGACTTCCGCAGCTTTTCACGGCTCCTCGCTTACCCGCGAGGAGCCACGAAAAGCTGCGGACCTGGCACAGCGCCTATAGTAGCACTGTGCCCATCGGCGGGTGGGGCGAAGGCTGGGAGGGTGGGTGCCAGGGTGGGTGGCACGGGGGGAGGGTGGGTGCGATTGCGCTGCGTGCCGCCCGGGCAATGCCTGGCATGGGGCGGCAATGCCGCCCCATGCCAGGCATTGCCCGGGCTCGGGCGGCGCGCGGCGCGATCGCACCCACCCTCCCCCCGTGCCACCCACCCTGGCACCCACCCTCCCAGCCTTCGCCCCCCCGGTAAAAAAAAAACCCAAAAAACCCACTTACCTCTCCGGAGTCTTCGGGCCGCACCCAGCCCCTTTAAAAAATTTTTTAAAATGGCGGACGCCGCAGGGACGCGACGTCCCTGCGCGTCGTGCATCTGGTAGCCTGGGGGAGGCGCGCTAACTTCAGCGCGCCTCGGCCCAGCCTCCCTGCCGGCGTAAGCCGGCAGGTCTAGCAAGGCCCTATGTCTCAGCGTGGTGTGTGTGTGTGTGTGTGTGTGAGGGGCGAGAAAAACCCAACAACAATGGGTAATTAACCATCCTGTGTGACCACTCTTTGCAGTGAGGTTAAAACCACCACCTCTGTTTGGCTTACTATGTCATCTGTCAGGCTCCCCGTGGTTTAAAATGGCAGTGAAAATGTGGCGACCATAGAGTCAGTCCCCTAGGGGGACTGCCACTTCTGGTGATGCTCTAGGAATCATAGCTGGAGTCTATGGTTGCCGTCACATAGGGGAGCAGCCAATACACACACATTACCAGTGATGGCTGCTGGGATAATCGAAGGTGGCATTGGGGGGTGGGGTGGGACGGAGGGAAAGGACTACTTTGTTCAAATTTTATTGTTTATATCCAATGGCTATTACAATATCAACGTACTTGTAAAACACTGAACCATCAAAACAGAGGGACAGTGATAAGGCTGTAAAAATGCATGCAATACAATTTTAAGCATTTGTTTAAATTAAAACAGAACTCCCCCATTATCTTTGTGCTGCTAGTGCAAACAGAACTACTCTATAGCTGACGGATTTGCCTGTGTCTGCCAGCAGCCATCTGACCTTAAGGTCATCTGCTAGGCTTTCTAACGAAGTCTGGAAACAGAGGATAAACGTGACCCTAGGAGTATTATACAGAGGACAATTTACTATGTGGAGAATGGTAAGTAAACCACATCTGCTGCATGGTTCCCTGTCATGACAATGGAACCAGTGACCTAGGGAGGTGGTGAGCTCTCCCACACTAGAGGCCTTCAAGAGGCAGCTGGACAAGCATCTGTCAGGGATGCTTTAGGGTGGATTCCTGCATTGAGCAGGGGGTTGGACTCGATGGCCTTGTAGGCCCCTTCCAACTCTGCTATTCTATTCTATGTGATGGCACACACTTTGGCCCCGTTCAGACAACATGTTAAATCATGCTGCTTAACCACAAAGTGGTTAACGGAATGCCTTAATGCCTAACCTTAATGCATTCCATTAACCATTTTGTGGCTAAGCAGCATGGTTTAGCATGTTGTCTGAACGGGGCCAATGTGGTTTCGCTAACACTCCCCATACCATAATCCCTGATCACCCTTCACGTAGCTGTGTCTGAACAGAGCCCATGTCAATCTTCAGATAACTAAAAGGCTATCATGCAGAAGACAGAGCTGGCTTGCTCTCTGTTGCTCCAGAGGACAGGACTCGAACTAAACAGGTGGAAATTGCGAGGGTGCAGAGGTCAGCTTAACAGTAGGAGAACCATGATTGGGGTTGGAGTAGATGACCTCTCTGGTCTCATCTCAGTATAAGGCATTAACTTTTGAGGAATCTCTGGCTGAGAATTAATTTGCAGGTCCCAACCTTTGCAGCTGAAAAAGCTAGCGAGCTGCTACTGATGTTTTCCCTTTTTTAAAACTGGTTCTATGGATTTATGGGCGCCTATGCTCTTTGGCGTTGTCATCCGTCATCTCTGCTAAGTCTACATAATTATACAGAATTATAGACACACTTCCCATGAATGCCGAAAATGATAATGGGAGCATCTATTATTCCTCTCATAAACCTGCTTAGATAACTTTCAAAAACGCTGTGTTCGGTAGGTAACAGTGGTGAATAAAAGGAATTTACTGGCGGCCGAGTTATTAGGAGCTCATAAATACTAGCATCTGTAATGCTCACTGGCTTATAAGGCAGGAGAATGGCTTGAGATAAAAGGCGATGGCCGGGCAAATGACATTGGACTTGGGTAATGTGGGGTACTCATGTAGCCGGTGCTCTGAGTGGCGCATAGAACATTTCCCTTGGAAATCACCGGAGAACTGGAGAACCTGTCAACTGAGTTAGAGAGTTGAGACATTAAGGAAGGGCCAGGATCCAATGCAGGGGATGATTTTCATCAGAAAGACCAACAGCAGGTAAAATAGTCCTGGAATGAGAACCAAAGACCAAAAGCAACATTTAGGGTAGGGTGACCATATGGAAAGGAGGACAGGGCTCCTGTATCTTTAACAGTTGCATTGAAAAGGGAATTTCAGCAGGTCTCATTTGTATATATGGGGAACCTAGTGAAATTCCTTCTTCATCACAACAGTTAAAGCTGCAGGTGCCCTGCCCTCTTTTGCATCTGGTCACTCTAGTATAGCTCCTGCAGCTTTAACTGTAGTGATGAAGAGGGACTTTCACCAGGTTCTCCATATATACAAACGACACCTGCTGAAATTCCCCTTTCTATGCAACTGTTAAAGATACAGGGGCCCGGTCCACCTTTTCATACGGTCAGCCTAATTTAGGGGAACCTTGAGGACTGGGAACATGTTATTTTATGTGAAGGTCAAGAGATCAGTGGTAGAGCATTTTGCGGTTGCTGTGAACCATACAGACAGCTTCAGTTATGGAGCAGTAGAGAAAGGTAATGAATAAATAAATACACAAACACAAGATTTAGTGATGTCGCTAGAATGGCAAGAGCAGTTTCATTCCAACTGTAATCCCAGATGAGAGCACTATGTTCTAACACAGCTCACAAATCTGGCAATTTAAAGGGATACCTCGGTGCCGTGGGCATCCGGTTGACGCTCGAGGCCTAAATGCCAGCCTGCTCCCTTGCTGCACCCTCTACCCCTCCCACTGCTGTCATGTATGCCTCTAATGCTGCGTAAAGGGGCCCTCTACACCTCTAAGGTTATGGAAATGGCCCTTGTACTGCTGCCATCTTGTGGAACATCTTGTGTTAAAATGGCAGCTGAAACAACTGGGCATGTTTAGCCTGGAGAAGAGAAGGCTGAGGGGAGACATGAGAGCACTCTTCAAATACTTGAAAGGTTGTCACACAGAGGAGGGCCAGGATCTCTTCTCGATCCTCCCAGAGTGCAGGACACAGAATAACAGGCTCAAGTTCAAGGAAGCCAGATCCCGGCTGGACATCAGGAAAAACTTCTGACTGTTAGAGCAGTACGACAATAGAACCAGTTACCTAGGGAGGTTGTGGGCTCTCCCACACTAGAGGCCTTCAAGAGGCAGCTGGACAACCATCTGTTGGGGATGCTTTAGGGTGGATTCCTGCATTGAGCAGGGGGTTGGACTCGATGGCCTTGTAGGCCCCTTCCAGCTCTGCTATTCCATGATTCTATGTTTCTATGGAAGAGCGGGCACCTCTTGGGCCCTCCTGGGCTGGCTGCTGAGCCCTCCATGGGCTCACGTGGCCCAGCCAGTGGGGGCAGATGGTAGTGGTGACTCTGTGAGCACCTGCCAAGCATGGGTGTGGTTAAGTCCCATCCATCCCTAAAGAAAAGACTTCCCTGATTGAAGTTAAGGAGGGAAAACTTTATTGATACAAAAATAGATAAAATGGGAGAGGAGGAGACCTCAAGAGAATGTCGGTGATATGCCGTCCTGCTACGCCCAGCATAGCCTGGGTGTGGGGAGGCTGTTGCCGGTGGGGCCAAGCCAAGAGATGTGGGGGTATGCCATTGGTTGGCCCCAGATGGTGCCATGAAGCTGGGAGGGGATTTGGGTGCACAAAACTGTTGCCACCCCTCCCAGCCTCCTCTTTGTTTCATGGCTCCCTCCCTCCCACCCTGTAGACAGTATGAGCTCGCTGGTCGCCATTAGGGCGCCAGGTAGGATTTTTTTGCTCATGACCTAATTTGGCCATGAATTTTTTTCACCTATCCCATAATGTAAGACAGCTTGGGAGTATTAAATACAATAATAATAATAATAATAATAATAATAATAATAATAATAATATATTTCTTACCTGCCTTTCTGATTGGATCGAGGCAGAACAACAAGAAGCATAAAATACACAAAATACTGATTAAAAACATGGCATATACTTTAAAAACATCCTAAAAACATCCTAAAAGTATCCTAAAATTCTACTGGATAGGCCTGCCGGAAGAGATCAGTCTTGATAGCTTTCTTGAATGCTGAAAGACTGTCAAGCTGACGGGTCTCCTCTGGCAGGCCATTCCACAGTCTGGGAGCAGCAGAAGAGAAGGTCCTCTGGGTTATGGTTGTCAGCCTAGTCTTTGCTGGCTGAAGTAGATTCTTCCCAGAGGACCTGAGTGTGTGGGGCAGAATTGTACGGGAGAAGTAGATCCCGCAGGTAGCCTGGACCCAAACCATGTAGGGCTTTTAATTCCCTAACCATGTAGGGTTAATTCGGTTCATGCTTCATAATTTGGTCACGTTCAATGTTAGGGCAGTAGGTAGGGGCATCCTGAGGGGGTTCTGGGGTGGATAAGCATTTGCACTGTTGCAGTGATTGGCAATACCTGAGGCTCCCAGCTTTGAGCCCCACAGCCTAGTTAAGGGTTACCTTTGAGGACAACCCTCCTCACCCACTCAGAGCCCTGTGGCCTGTGCTGGGGTGACACCGGAAGGTCTCCCTACCCCAAAAGGGGTAAGCCCGTGGGATGGTGAAGTGCCAGGCGCCAACACATGGGTGGTGAATAGCCAGGGATGGTGCTACTATAGAGGCCACTCAGGCGGCCGCCTAGAGTGCCAAGCTAAGAGGAGCGCTGGATGCAGTGCAGCACTCACATGCGTTGTTGGCTGTGAGCCGGGGCGGCCTGAGGATTCAGCTGGGCCTGGGCAGGCGAGATGGCGCCCTGCGCCCGCCCAGCCGAAGCAAAGCCAGGGATGCTGGGGTGGGGGTGGGGCGGCTCCACGTTCAGACTTCTGGAACACGCCCGGAAGAGAGAGAGAGAGAATGTATGGGTGAATGGGGTGCATGGGGTCTTTGAGTGAATGCATGTGTTCATGCGCGTGTTTGTTTGGAGTGAATGATGCTGAGTGTGTGTGTGTGCGCACGCGTGAGTTGGGGGGATGATTTGGAGGTGATATTCCTGTTAAATAATGCATTTCAGACCCATAGATGTTCCTTTCCAAGTTGTTTGCTATAATTGGCATGGCATATTTCTTGCACTTTAAAATAAATTTAGCAGTTTCAAGTTTTGTGCTTCTTATTTTTTCCCAGGAAACATATGTTCTTAAAAACCAAAGTTGGCATTTTTGGGGGTGGGTGGGTGAAAGTAGCTCACCTTGCCTAGGGCGCAAAATAGTCTGGCACCGGCCCTGTGAATAGCTCGCCCAATTTAGGGACTGGCCTTCTAAGTGGCCTTATGAGGATGTCCTCCTTTTAGGATTTTCCCCTTTGCAGATCACTTAATAAATGGGGCCCTGTTTAAAATCAATACTACGTGTCGTCTCTTTATTACTTGCCTCCACTCACCGCAATTGCTTCTCATAGCTCAGAACCTTCAGCATACAAAGTTCTTCTAAAAGTTTGGCAACTCCAGTGTGTCATAGCTGAGAATCTCTGGGAAACATCATCCCCAAGAAGCTGACACCTCCTCCTGGCTCTGCTCCGGCCTGGACTTCAAAGGCCCATGGTACAGTGACTTAAAAAGTTCAACTCCTCCCAGGGAGTCCAATGGGTGGGATTGCCTGATCCTCCAGCACTACCCCGAATTGCAATTTGCAATGTGTTTCGCCTCAGACTACCAGCACCCACGGCAGTGTGGGCTTTCCACTAGTTTTAAATAATGTCAGATTGCAAAATGTCGATGTTAGCAGCAGCAGCAGCAGCGGCGGCAGAAAGCTGGCCTTGGTCTATTTGAACGAAGGAAGAGACAAAAGTTCAGCTTCCAGGAGATTTAAGCACACTCTCTCTCACACACAAACGTATCACTGCAACATTCTCTTGGAAATACCTTGAAAAGGGCAGGATATTGGAATTCGAGACAATGGGGAGAAAAATGATCTAACAAGGAAGGCTGCTGGCATTATAATGAGAAAAGGTTATTCCGGAGAAGAGAGAAACTTTGATAAAGTAGAGCCAAGTCATCTTCCACATGTGCTGTACTAAGGCTGTGCTACATGTCCAATTGGGGACAGTTGTTGGGGAACATGATCAGGAAGGTGCGGGTGGACTCATAATTTTCTTGTGGGCTTCTCCTGGAGATCTGTTAGGTCACTGTGGAAACTAGAGCTGTGCACATGTGACCTCTCAAAATTCTCCACCCTATTTGTGGGTAGATAAATTGGAGGGACAATTTATCTGAAGAATGCCCAACCTTGATTTAGGTGTCCTTAGACTGGGGACAATGCCAGCCCCTGTGATTATTCTGATGGTGCCTCCCCTCTATGGAAGCCAACTTGGCTAACCTCCTGGAGTAAGTAACTTTTTCACTGGAATGAGGAGGGGGGGGGGGAAATCCCAGGCATCTGGTTGGCCAGGTGTCCTTAAAAGAAGAAAAAAAGAAAGAAAATAAATTATCTCCTGAAAAATGAGCAGCACATTTTGTTATCACTTCTGCCCTTGGCCTGCAGGAAGCTGGTGAGATCAAGTTCTCATGATGTAGGACTCAGAGAGGTTTGGAAATCATGTCGAATGGGGGCAGGAAGAGAAAGAGCCTGGAGAATTGTGTACATTTCTGGGCACCACATTTTGAGAAGGACGTTGAAAGGTTAGAAGAGGTTCAGAAGAGGGCAACGAAGATGATCCAGGGACTTGAGGACAGGCTGAAGGAACTTGGGATGTTCAGTCTGGAGAAAAGAAGAGTGAGAGGAGACATGTTAGCAGTGTTCAGGTACATAAAAGGATGCCACAGGGAAGATGGTCAAGAACTATTTTCCATGGCCACAGAAATTAGGAGCTGAAATAATGGATATAAATTACAGCCACCTAGATTTTGATTAAACATAAAGAAAAACTTCCTGATGGTAAGATCTGTACAACAGTGGAACAGTCTACCTATGATAGTTATGAGTTCTCCATCTCTGGTGGTTTTTCAGAAGAGGTTGGACAGCCACCTCTCAGGGATGGTTTCATTGGTTTTCCTGCACATTGCAGATGGTTGGTCTAGATGATACTTGTGGTCCATTCCAACTCCACAATTTTATGATTCAATGATTTCTCCAGGGGAAGAGAAATTCTCCAACAATTTTTGACAAATAGATATCACTATTGTCAAGGATTATAGAACAGGTTTTTCCCTAAGGGTTTTGGGTGTTTTTTGAGTGTGTGTGTGTGTGTGTGTTGCACTTCCACGGAAAGTGGCAAAAGCATCAACTGTGTTGTCAGCCTAGCTCCCATTTTGCATCCTCCACAATGTCTGATATACCTGGCATCATTCCAGGGCATTTAGGGGAGTGAATGCAGCCGCCGCTGCCACCAACACAACAAAAGGGAAGAAAATGTGGACAAAATTCTGAATAGTGTCCTTTTATTTCTAGGACACTAGAAATAAAAGGTAAGCAAAGGAGGTAAGCAAAGAAAAATCCTCAAAGTTCCCCACCCCATGAAAGGGGCTTCCATTTTTCTGCCTCATTCTCAGAGCATTTTATAATTTCTTTTGAATGTGTGTTGGTGTTTTATTTAGTTATTATTGTTTTTACCTTAACTACTCACGGTGAGGTGGCTGAGGGGACTGTCTATATTTTTCTTTCTATTCCACATCTCACCATTGCTCTACAATCTCCCAGGCCGCCTTCACTTCCTGATCTGAAAACGCCCTAGGGGAGGAATAAACTCATGACGGCTTCCCCTAGGAAGGAAGTGCAGGAAGCCAAGGAGGATACAGGCTGTCAGGGAGGTGACTGTACAGACACCCCTCAGTCATCTCATAAGTAAGGGAAGCACAAGAACCCTGAACCAAACCCATGAAAATTTCTCCGAAATGTCTTCTCCTTTGAATTTCTTTTCAAAAGCAATTTCTTTTCTGCAAACTATGTGGCGAAAGGGGTTAAATTGGAAGGATTTCAGTAATAAATCAAAGCGCTGTGAATTATATGTACTGAGGTGAATTATTGTCAGAGTGGGTGTTAAATGTAAATAACTGCAGATCATAATTGTTGTGGTAGTTAAAACAAACTGATTAAAATTTTATTTTAAAAGTTCACAAGCTTTGTTTAATAATAAAACTTTTTTTAAAAAAGAAAAACTTTTGTAAAACCTCTCATCCAATCCTTTCACTCTGCTCATACACGCTTTCCTTTCTCTCACACATTCACTCTTGAACTTTCTTTATTATCACTATTGATTAATATATACCAACTGACTATTTGCACACTACCCTCAAAAGACACCACTCTCTACACTGAACCTCAAATTCTCCAGAACCCTGGAAGACAGAAAAAAACTTCAAAGTGATCTTGATAGGCCGGAGTGCTGGGCTGAAAACAACAGAATGAAATTTAACAGGGATAAAGGCCAAGTTCTACATCTAGGAAATAGAAACCAAATGCACAGTTACAAGATGGGGGATACTTGGCTCAGCAATACTACAAACCAGAAGGATCTTGGAATTGTTGTACATTGCAAGCTGAATATGAGCCTACAGTGCGATATGGCTGCAAAAAAGGCAAATGCTATTTTGGGCTGCATTAATAGAAGTATAGCTTCCAAATCATGTGAGGTACTGGTTCCTTTCTATTCGGCCCTGGTTAGGCCTAATCTTGAGTATTGCGTCCAGTTCTGGGCTCCACAATTCAAGAAGGACGCAGACAAGCTGGAGCGTGTTCAGAGGAGGGTAACCAGGATGATCAGGGGTCTGGAAACAAAGCCCTATGAAGAGAGACTGCCTGGAGAAGAGAAGATGGAGGGGAGACACAATAGCACTCTTCAAATACTTAAAAGGTTGTCACACAGAGGAGGGCCAGGATCTCTTCTCGATCCTCCCAGAGTGCAGGACACGGAATAACGGGCTCAAGTGACAGGAAGCCAGATTCCAGCTGGACATCATAAAAAACTTCCTGACTGTTAGAGCAGTACGACAATGGAATCAGTTGCCTGGTGAGGTTGTGGGCTCTCCCACACTAGAGGCGTTCAAGAGGCAGCTGGACAGCCATCTGTCAGGGATGCTTTAGGGTGGATTCCTGCATTGAGCAGGGGGTTGGACTCGATGGCCTTGTAGGCCCCTTCCAACTCTGCTATTCTATGATTCTACTCTGCACACCAAGACCTAACATACAGAGCTAACCCACAGAGAGAGCTCACAATCTCCTCAGTCATTCCCTTATATATCGCTCTTCCCCCATCCTCAGACATTCTAACTCCACCCACTCAGGTCAACATTCTAAGCATCACAAACTCACCCATTTCAGACATGCATTAGGGAACTGACTTGTGGGGTGTAACGCCACAATGGACCCTCGGTCTGATACAGCGTGGCTCATCTTATACTCTTAGGAAGTGCTGATGTTCAAACCTCTGTACAGAATTTCAAAACTTAAGAATGGGACCATGGAGAACTCCCGGGCTTTGTGGGAGATGCATTTGCTGACTGAGTTGAGTTGCATTGGGGGAAATGTTTCTTTGGTTTTGAAAGGCAGCATAGAAGTCGCTCAACTAATAACTAATAGCTCAGGCTTCTGGAAAGAAGATCGTGCAGTTGGAAAGTCCAAAAAATGCAGAGGAAAATGGTTAAAGGGAATTTTCAGAAGCTATACCATACTTCTTTATTGCGATCCATAGATACATGAAAAAAACAAGAATCAAACATGAAACATCATATAGTTAGAGCTATTATCAACTTTCGTCTAATGCACAGAGAGCTCTAATCTTGGCCACCACTGTAAGAAATTTAGCAACAGCCAAAGTTACTTTTGAGGAGTTATCTTCCAACAGAAACATAACATAAAATTTGTCTGAACTTCTGGACAGTTTACTCAACAATGGGGTGATCATAAGATGGCGGGCCTGATTATAAAAGCTACAGGACAGAAGGATGTGCTCCATCGTCTCCACTTCCATATTCCTACAGGGGCACCGTCGTTCCTGAGAAGGGACACCAGCATTTCTGAATTTTCAGAAGCAGCCCCAGGTCGGCTTCTGAAAGTTGACATGTCCAAGGCTAAACTTTGGTCAGAGCAGGCCCTTAGAGTGGACACGGGCTCCAGCCCTTTGCAGTAATCTGAAAATAGGCCCAGCAACGGGTACATCTTTTATGCAAATCACCTCCTGCTCCGTATTAGTCACAGCAACAGACAGAGAGGGCTGAATGACAGAGCACAGCTGCAAATGAGCCCCCATTAGCTTCCACTACCTATCTCGGATAGCGGGGACCTGGTAAACAGCGAGCACTTATCTTCCCGTTTCAGCATGGCGATGATTTCCATAATCAGCTCCGCTGAACTGAGAGGCCTAGAGGTGTCTCGAGGCTTTGGGAGATGCAACGTGTTCTCCAAATCTGATGTCTGTAAAGGTGACGGCAATTGTTGTTAACAAAGGAGGGGAACACGATCAACATGCAGTCAGCGGCGGCAGGGAAGGCGCTAACGTCTGGGGCTTCTGTTCCGTACCGGAGCTTTTGACAGCCATTGGCTGCAGGCTTGAGGAGCGGCAAGGCAAGGCCTTGGAGGAGATTGCCTGGAGAAGAAAGATACTTGCAAAGAGGTGCGGTGTTTGGCTTAAAAAACAAGCCATAGTTCATTCCAGTAGGACATCTGTTAAAGCAGATAGAATCATAGAATCATAGAATCGCAGAGTTGGAAGGGGCCTACAAGGCCATCGAGTCCAACCCCCTGCTCAATGCAGGAATCCACCCTAAAGCATCACTGACAGATGGTTGTCCAGCTGCCTCTTGAGGATGAAAACACAGGGCATGTCTACACCACAAGGATGTAAGGGGGAGGATCGCAGACTTACCAGCTTCCACAATCCTCCCTAGGTGTCCAGACAGCCAGGATGTCCTGGAAGGGTGTTGTGGCCACCATTTTTTTAAAAAATGAGGGAGAGGAGCGCACGTGTGCTCCTCCACCACAGGTAAGAAATAAAACCCGATCCTGCTTCCCCCCCCCCCCCACGATGGGCTCGGAGTGCCTCAAGAGCTCCGTGCCCCATGCCGGTTCCTGCCTCCTCACGTTTACTCACGAGGAGCCGTGACGAAGCTGAGACAGCCACCCAAACTTCCTGCAGTCTCGGGATGATCTTGAGACTGCAAGAAAAATCAGGCTAAAAGCTTGGGGATATGGAGGAATCATCCCTCCCTGCCCTCAGGATCCCTTGTGGACACACAGGGATGATCCCAGGATGATCCCCGGGAAAAGGCATGGTGTAGACGTGCCCACAGTCTCCACCAAGCTGTTGGCCCTGTTCAGAAGAGCGGTTTAAAGTGTCTTCTGAACAGGGCCAAGGAAAGACCACATAGAATCATAGAATAGCAGAGTTGGAAGGGGCCTACAAGGCCATCGAGTCCAACTCCCTGCTCAATGCAGGAATCCACCCTAAAGCATCCCTGACAGGTGGTTGTCCAGCTGCCTCTTGAATGCTGCAGTGCTGGGACGAGCAATCCCTGGTTCAAATATTACCTCTGCTATGAAATCACTGGATGGTGCCTTAAGTAAACCAGTCATCAGGATCTAGTAAGAAGTGGACTCGGTGTGCTTGATTGATTAGTTCCACCCAAACATTCTCCCTGAGGCTGATTGATTAAGAACCTTTTCTATCCCTCTGTATAATTTAAAGGGTTCCTAATAGCAGCTGATGAATACAATTCAAGACATTAAATAACATTAAAATATCAATCCATAAATCATCCTATCTATCTATCTATCTATCTATCTATCTATCTGAATGAATGAATGAATGACATTTACTCCTTTAATCCAAAGACCATAGCAGCAGAAAACCAAGGAACAAAAATTACAGAAACTTACAGAACTATATAATAATCACCCATTCAAATTTGTCGTTAAAACTGTTAAAGTTAAAACATATTCTTCAAAGAGCAGACAGTTTCATGTGTTGCTACGGCAGAGGTGGGCATACGATCTATGTCATCATATATAGTAGAAAATCAAAGCAGAAACAGAAGAAACTTTAGGGGAACTTGATTTTTTTGATTTTTTTTGCTTGACATAATTCTGTTGTGTGTACAACTTGATTTGTACTTGAGAGGAAAGTTGTAGGCTTTCCCCCAAACTCTAGGAATGTTTTTTATGCCTTATTTTTTAGCAGATCCCACAATTGGTGCAAATTTTTGAGCGAGTCGTACATATTCCTGAGCAATTTGTGCAAATGGCCCAATTTCTGCAAATTACTGAATTCGTGCAAATTGCAGAGATGGTTGCACAAATAGTGGAACCTGCAAAGGAAAAGCGTGCAAAATGTCCAGAAAATCTGACTCATTACAGATCAAGCCCGGCACCAGATTGGGAACCGAAACAAAGTCCCCAAGTGTTTGTGTGGGGTGTGGGGGGAGGTTCAAGCCCATGAGAATTCATTTAACTCCACCATGGATGTATGGATTATGCAAAATCCATTCTGTCTGTATTTCTTAGGTTGTCATCCATCCTTACTTCCATCATCTACCCCTCAATGGAATTGGATTTTTTTTGCACTTTCTGAATTTGTGCAAATTTGCATATGCACAAATGCACAAACCCACCCCCCAAACCCACAGATTACCCCCAAACATGCATTTTCATGTTTTAGCCTGTGAGTGAAATGCACATCTTGCCCTGGTGTTTTTAATGTTAGCTTATTTGTCTATGACAATTTTTTTTGCAAAGTTCTCAAAAGTTAAGAAAACGTTCCTGAAGTCTGTGGATTCTGCCCAACAGGGGAAAAGCAAGTCAGCATTCGGAATCCACGAGTCAGATTTATATATAAAAAAACCAAACTCATTTGGTTCTGTTCATGTTTTCTCCATTATCCCTAAATCTAGGGCTGTGCACCCCCTCCCCAAACTGCTTCGGATTCCGATCCGGACCTTCCGGATCGGGGCTGAACTGGTTCAGGTCAATTCGGACCTCCCCCAATCCACTCCAGAACTGGATGGAGATCCGGAGATCTGGATCAATATTCAGAACCCATTTTGCACCCCTTCCCCACTTACTTGCTGCCACGGCAGACGGCACAGACAGGTAAGTGGGGAAGGGGGGACAAAATGGGGTCTGAATAAGTCCCCCTCCCCCACTTACCTGGCTCTGCCGTCCTCCACCACCATGGTCTGTGCAGTGGCTTAGCCCACCACCCATGCCTCAGGCCAGAAATAGGCTGCGGCAGATGATGGAGCCAGAATCACTATGACTCCTATAAGACTCACTTCATTTCCTATCCCAAAGTCCATTCTATGGCAATTCTATGCATATTTATTTATTTATTTGTATAAAACATCTAGAGGGGTACCTTATGGTCTTTGGCCAATAACTGTCAGCCTAACCCATCTCACAGCATTCTTGGAAGAATAAAATGGGCATAGGAAAAAAGAGCTCCTTGGGATATCAATCAATCAATCTATCAATCAAGCAAGCATTCTTTTATCAAATATTGACCAAATAGGTGTTATAAGACCAGCTTTGAATAAGCTATTCCAGTAAGTTGTACTCATTGAGATGTGAGGGGCAGCAGGGCATTCAACCGGTCCCATTGATGGCCTAGTTGTTATATTTTCCTCTTCCCTCCTTGTTCTTTTTTCCTTGTGTGCCATGTCTTTTTTTTTAGATTGGAAGCCAACGGGCAGGGACTGTCTTCTTTTCCAATTATATTTAAGTCACCCCTGAAGCCTATTTTGGCTGTGGAGTGGAATAAAGATATATGTACTTTAAATAAGAAATAAATGGGTCTGAGCAAGGAATTGTTTTATTAGTAGCCACTTTTAATAAATTGTATATTGCAGGATTTAATGTTTGGTTTCCAAAAGGTCTTTTGTGGTGGTTATAGCATTTTCGTCCCTCCCCACTTCCTCTGCAGGCTCTCAGCCAGAGTACTTTCAGTGCAAATGCATTTCTGGACTCAAATCACAATGTCCAAAGCATCCTGATTATAATCATAGGTTTCTAAAAGCCAGATAAAACGAGTGCTGAAAATAAAGATAAAGGTTTTGGGATGGACACATTGTTTACATGCCTAGTGTTTGTTGATTATTGGATCTCGCTGAGTAGAATAGTTTGGGATGGGTTTGTGTGGGCAATGATCAAATATGATAATTGCATATAAAATAGCCTAGCAGTGCTCTTCTCTCTCTCAGCCATAAACATATAGAAATGGTTGTTTCCAGTGAGCAAGTAACTATAAATTCCACTGGGGTGGCCTAGCTTACATTTTGAGCTGTGTTTATCTTCTATCGAAGATAAATATACACACTGGGAATCCCATGGGGATGATGTTGCCCTTGGCATGTGGAGAAAAGGCGCATGGGTACCTAAGATGGATGCAGATAGCCAGGCCGGGAGCAGGGTGGCACTAGGCGGCACTAGTGAGACCACACTTCGTGTTTTGTGTACAATTCTGAGCATGCGATTTCCAGAAGGACAATGATGGGATAGAGCAGGTTCAGAAGAAGGCAATGACGATGATACAGGGTCTTGAGGACACACCCTATGAGGACAGGCTGAAAGAACTTGGGATGTTCAGTCTGGAGAAGACTTAGGCGAGACACATTAGCAGGCTTCAGGTACATAAAAGGATGCCACAAGGAAAAGGAAAGGGACCTCTCTTGTAAGCACTGAGTCATTACTGACTCTTGAAGGGACGCCATCTTTTGCTGATGTTTTCTTGGCAAGCATTATAGCGTGGCGGTTTGCCGTTGTCTTCCCCGGCCATTATTACCTTTGCCCCAGCTAACTGGGTACTCATTTTACCGACCTCGGGAGGATGGAAGGCTGAGTCGACCCGAGCTGGCTGCCTGAAACCAGCTTCCACTGGGATCGAACTCAGGCTGTGGGGAGAGTTTCAGCTCTGCATCACACGAGGCCTTATGCCACAAGGAGGATGGCCAATTTTCCATAGCCCCGGAAATTAGGACCGAAAATAATGAGTATAAGTTACAGCTACCTAGATTTCGATAAAATATAAAGAATAGCTTCCTGAGGGTAAGTTCTGTACAACAGTGGGACAGTCTACCCATGGAGGTTGTGGGTTCTCCATCTCTAGAAGGTTTTTAAGAAGAGGAAGGACAACCATCTCTCATGGATGGTTTCATTGGTTTTCCTGCACATTGCAGAGGGTTGGACTAGATATCCTTGTGGTACCTTCCAACTCCACCATTCTATGATTCAGCAGCCTAAAGTGTAGGAGTAGCTGGTGGCCAGATAGGTATGGTTGAAAAATATGGTATTTGTGTATTCCTATATGAAACAACCTGGTCCACATTTCTCCAACCAGCCTTCCTCAACAAGATGCCCTCCAGATGTTTTGGACTTCAACTCCCATCAACCCCAGCCTGCATGGGTAATGGCCAGGGATGCTGTGACCTGTCATCTGAAACATCTGGACAGCAGCACCAGGCTAAGGTTTATATCAGAACTTAGCTATTATGCTGTAGATTTCAAATGTCTCTGAAAGTTGAAGCACAGAGCTCAGCAATTTCAGTGGCTCAAACATACATTTAAAATACATAGTTTTGAAGGAAAATACATATGTAAAGATGTATAACACTAAAATTTAAATGCATATTTTGAGAGCTCTTTTTTTTAAAAATGCAGGTTAATACAGAAGCTGAGCAGAACAGAATCATGAGTAAAAAGCTGCAAAAGTAACAAGGCCTGAAAATAAATGGGCCTTCATCCCTAGGCTGAGAAGGAAATTTTCACTCTCCTTCCTAAAATGGCTACGGGACAGGAGCTATTTGTTCTACTTTGCCCTGTCATAAGGTACAAGTGTCTCCATTCATTTTAGAATGCAACCTAAGATTCTTTGCTGGTGATCTTATTTTGAATACCTGTTTATTTTAATTGGGAGAATTTCATTTCATTTAGTTCATAGAACGGATCAAACTTTGCAAATTTCTTCAAAATAGGATATAAAAAAAGGAGTTTTCAACAAATGTATAGGGGTGAGAAAGAGAAAATGGTAGATCTTCTCCCTACGATGTTCCAGTTTGATGTACCATCCCAGGCATTGTGAGGAAAACTAAAACTAGTAACCTCAGGACTGGATTACTGCAATGCGCTCTATGTGGGGCTGCCCTCAAAGCGGCTCCGGAAGCTGGATCCAGTGTCAAACGCAGCAGCTCAGCTGTTGTCAAGAGCTGGCCTTTCTCAGTGCCCAACTCCTTTGCTGATGGAACTGCACTGGGTGCCTATTCACTACCGGGCCAGGTTTAGGGTTCTAGAATCATAGAACAGTAGAGTTGGAAGGGGCCTATAAGGCCATCATGTCCAACCCCCTGCTCAATGCAGGAATCCACCTCAAAGCATCCCTGACAGATGCTTGTCCAGCTGCCTCTTGAAGGCCTCCAGTGTGGGAGAGCCCACCACCTCCCTAGGTCACTGGTTCCATTGTTGTACTGCTCTAACAGTCAGGAAGTTTTTCCTCATGTCCAGCCAGAATTTAGCTTCCAGTCACTTGAGCCCATTATTCTGTGTCCTGCACTCTGGGAGGATCGAGAAGAGATCCTGGCCCTCCTCTGTGTGACAACCTTTTAAGTATTTGAAGAGTGCTATCATGTCTCCCCTCAATCTCATCTTCTCCAGGCGAAATATGCCCAGTTCTTTCAGTCTCTCTTCATAGGGCTTTGTTTCCAGACCCCTGATCACCCTGGTTGCCCTCCCCTGAACACCCTCCAGCTTGTCTGCGTCCTTCTTGAATTGTGGAGCCCAGAACTGGATGCAATACTCTAAATGAGGCCTAACCAGGGCCGAATAGAGAAGAACCAGTACCTCACAAGCTTTGGAAGCTATACTTCTATTAATGCAGCCAAAAATAGCATTTGCTTTTTTTGCAGTGACGTCACACCGTTGGCTCATATTCAGCTTGTGAACTACAACAATTCCAAGATCCTTCTGGTTTGTAGTATCGCTGAGCCAAGTATCCCCCATCTTATAACTGTGCATTTGGTTTCTATTACCTAGATGTAAAATTTGGCATTTATCCCTATTAAATTTCATTCTCTTGTTTTCAGCCCAGCACTCCAGCCTATCAAGACCACTTTGAAGCTTGTTTCTGTCTTCCAGGGTATTAGCTATCCCACCCCATTTTGTGTCATCTGCAAATCTGATAAGCGTTCTCTGCACCTCCTCGTCCAAATCATTAAGAAAAATGTTGACGAGCACTGGGCCCAGTGCTCTTCTCGTACTTGTGTACAAAGCCTTAAACAATTTGGGTCCAGGAGGAGACCCGAGAGAGAGCACGTTCTCCCTTATCATCCTGCCTGGTTAATGAGGTCATTTGAGGCTACGCTCCTGCTGGTTCCACATGAACCTATGGCTTTATTCGAGTCCACCAAGAGAGGAGCCTTCTTTGTGGTGACCCCTTTTCTCCAACAACGTGCTGCTCCCAGTGCGTCTTGAAAATAGCTCTGTTCCAGGAAGCGTTCCTTAACTGACAGCCACATTTTCTTATTGGCATTGCATGTTGTTGTTTTTTAAAGAATGTTTTTAATGGTGTTGTAGCTTTCACATCTTTTACTGTTTTCCTTCTGGTGCTCACCACTCACATCTGGTTTAGATATGGAGCAGTAGGCAAATTTTGTAAATTGGCTAAATCAACAAATAGACGTCACCCACATGTCAAATTACTGCTACTTGACCTCAGTCCTTTGAGACAGACATGAACATGGTCCCAGGTCAAAGATGTCATGTGTTGGTACCAGGGCTGGATTGAATGTGCAATTGTCCACGTGTCTGTTCAAGGCCTTTGGCTGAATGGCTTGGGCTCCAGGGAAGTATGGCGCGTCACATTCAGTGTACACAAAAGACTCATGTGAGCCGGGTGCTGGTGTTCAGCATCACCTGGGGCCGACCAGCTGGGCAGCTTTGGCAAGGTGAGCTTGCTAAGAAATAAGAACAGGCACCATGGGTTTGCTTCCTCTTGCATTGCGCCATTACAACCCATTCTTTCATTAGCGGAAGATCTATAAGGAATTGCTACCATTACCGGAGTCCATTAAATGAAATGCATGTGGGAAAAATTGTAGTTTGATTTAGTCAAGCAACACAGCGATATTGGCGAGATAATCACATAAAAGTGACACCATTTATGGTTGAGCTGTTTGATTTTATGTCAGAGTGTTTCAATTTCACACATTTTTATGATCATATATAGGTCTAATGTATGCATTAACCGGCATAAAGGTTAGATAGATTGTTTTAGCATTTCAGCACAGAGATCGGTGCTGATGCACTGAATCTGAAGAATTATAATCAGAATGCAAAGTGCAGGTCGCTCCTACAACATGGTCTCTCTCTCTCTCTCTCTCTCTCTCTCTCTCTCTCTCTCTCTCTCTCTCTCTTAAATTACCAGTACAATGTGATTTGCAAAGGAACAACACAACATGCTTCCTATTCAGAAACCCAAAGAACAGCTGGAACAGGTTATGGAATGTTAAGAAACACACATTTGTCATTTACAGATGCATAAAGGCTGCTGTGGTAGAAACCATGCATTTCCGATTCTTCAGAATCCCAGATGGTTGCTACATGCCAACATAAAAGAAATCCAATCAAAGTCCTCCAGAACTGTTGTTGCTCTATTATGTCACCATGAAATATGTGTGTGACTTAATTATCCACTCTACAAACAGAGATGTCTGTCATTTGAAAAATTGACCCTATTTTGGGCCTGACGGATCCCCGCTGCCCACCCAGTTCACCTTGTATTCATGAATAATAATAATAATAATAATAATAATAATAATAATAATAATGATAATAATAATAATTTCTTGCCCGCCTCTCCATTTTGATCAAGGAGGGAAACAACAATAAATGATAAAATACATAATGCTCAATTAAAACATAATATACATGGTTAAAACATCCTAAAAACATTTTAAAAGCATCCTAAAATTCCACTGGATAGGCCTGTTGGAAGAGATCAGTCTTAATAGCTTTCTTAAATGCTGATAGACCGTTAAGTTGACGAGTCTCCTCTGGCAGGCCATTCCACAGTCTGGGACCAGCAAAAGAGAAGGTCCTCTGGGTAACAGTTGTTAATCTAGTTCTTGCTAGCTGAAGTAGATTTTTTCTAGAGGACCTGAGTGTTCTGGGCGGATTGCACGGGAGAAGGCGATCCCGCAGGTAGCCTGGACCCTAACCATGTAGGGCTTTAAAGGTGATAACCAACACTTTATACTTTGCTTGGAAACTAATTGGCAGCCAGTGAAGAGATTTTAAAACTGGTGTAGAGCTGTGGGCTTTCCCAAAATCTGGGGTTTTTCTGTGTGTTTTCCCACTCTTTCAATAGAAAGTTGCTTAATTTGCACAAATATAATGGAATCCCTTCAGCCTTTTAAAGAGCAAGGACAACATTCAAGGACAACCACAGATTTCTAATTTCCCCAAAATTTTATCTTGAAAGCAGCACGCAACTCCGTGCCTTCATTTCTCGGGTGCTGTCAATAGCATGATAAAGAGAGGGTCTGGATTTTGCGGTGGCCGTGTAGCAGAAGGCATTGATCCGCTGCTAGGTGCTAATAGCAGCAGACAGCTAGCAGAAGATTACTACTGACTTACATGTTAAAGTTCTGCCATGGACGGATGCTGCTTAAGAAAGTTAACAAGGCTAAAAGAAGACATAACTACCTCGAAATGCTGTATCGTAGCTTGAAGAGCAGGAAATAATGGAAAGTAACATACAGGGCAAATCTCAGTTCTGTAAGACATCATTACACATTCGTCTTGACCTCACTTTGCACCAATTTAATTATTCTCTCCTGCCCCAGAGAGGACGCTTAGATGTTATGGGCATAACTTGCAGGAAGGTAGATCTCAGCAGAACATTAGGGAAATCTTCCTAATAGTAAGAGCAGCTCAAACATCAGACCAAACACCTCGGTGGGCGGTGGATTCTTACTAGGGATATTATAGGAAATGCTCAAGGAGTTAGAGTTTGCTGAGGTTTCATCAGCTCATCGCGCTGGACTTCGGCTCTCTCTTCCATGAGCTGGCTCAGCTCGATCTGCATAAAGTCGGGCCGCTTCATGGGTTTTTCGTGGGTTTTTATTTAAACATAAACCGTGATTTGCGCAATTCACAGCCATAAATCGCAATGATACTTTGTGTTATTTGCGCAAATTGCAGTCTCCATTTGCCCAAGTTTATTTATTTATTTATTTATTCATTTATTTATTTATTTTATAACATTTATATACCGCCCCACAGCCAAAGCTCTCTGGGCGGTTTACAACAATTAAAAATAGTAAACATTAAAAGTATACAAAATTTAAAAACCATCAAAAACATAAACAGTATAAAAACAACAGTATCCATTTAAAAACAACAGTTCTGGGGTCCAATAAAAACAAACTTAATGTTGTTAAATGCTGTTAAAATGCCTGGGAGAAGAGAAAAGTCTTGACCTGGCACTGAAAAGATAACAATGTTGGCGCCAGGCGAGCCTCATTGGAGAGATCATTCCATAATTGGGGGGCCACCACTGAAAAGGCCCTCTCCCTTGTTGCCATCCTCCGAGCTCCCCTCGGAGTAGGCATTCGGAGGAGGACCTTAGATATTGAATGCAGTGTACGGGTAGGTTCATGTCAGGAGAGGCGTTCCATCAGGTATTGTGGTCCCAAGCCACAAGTTATGCGATTTACAGCTGAAATGTGCACAAATTACATAAGTCATGGCCAGAATTTGCACAGATCACTACTTATGTTAAAAGGAAAACAAACAAACTGAGAGTCATCATATTTGGGGAAGAAACCTGCGGCATAACTATTCACTGCTTTCTGTTCTTCTCCAAAAAGAATTAATGTATTTTCAAAAAAAAATTAATGTATTTTCAAAAAAAAAAAAAAAATGGTGGCTACTTAACCGTGGTTTAAATGCACTCACTCACCATTTACTGCGAAAAGGTTAGTGGCTAAACCATGGTTTGGCGTGTCGTCTGAACAGGCCCATAGAAATGTCACAGATCATACTTTTTTTTTTAGCACTTTACTGCCACGTGGCCCCAAATTCCTCCCTTTCTACCCATGAGTGTGTATTATGAGAATAAGATTTTGTGAAGAATCTTTTCCGTGCATGGTGCTGCCACTGTAAATCTGTTAGGCTTTAAAGTGTCACAGGACTCTTCGTTATTGTTTGCTGCAGCACTCTGTTGTTGTCCTTTTGGGGCTGGAAACACTAAAACAGTTCATTCCATGTCCAGGGTTAGTCTTACAGTGTACGGGGCAAAGGGCTAGAATATAAAGTCCTTTCCCCTCAATTTGGGTCACTGAAGACCTGGGGAAAGGAAAGGAACCTCTCGTGCAAGCACTGAGTCATTACTGACTCTTGGAGGGACGCCAGCTTTCGCTGATGTTTCCTTGGCAGGCCTTATAGCGGGGTGGTTTGCCGTTGCCTTCCCCGGCCGTGATTCCCTTTCCCCCAGCTAACTGGGTACTCATTTTACTGACCTCGGGAGGATGGAAGGCTGAGTCGACCCGAGCCGGCTGCCTGAAACCAGCTTCTGCTGGGATCGAACTCAGGCCGTGGGGAGAGTTTCAGCTGCAGAAACTGCTGCTTTACCGCTCTGCGCCACACGAGGCTCAACTTCACATTTTCCCTCCTTGAAATCCCCCTCACTTGTCTTACATTTTTGAAAAAGCCTTTGAAAGTCTAATATTATAAAACCAGAATGTAATTGCCATTTAAAAAAGGAGGGGAGGGAACCCCCTCTCTATCTTTCAAAAGACCCCCTCCTCATTTTAAAAAAAACTTTTTCAGGCTCTGAGTCTGAAGAGATTACTCTTCTCCTTCATTAAGGGAATTCTAGGCTGCTCCTTAAATCTCTCTTTCCCTTCATTCCCATGGCACCTCTTTTTCTTCTCATTTCACCTCATTTAAATACGCGGCCCAATTTCAAAGCTTAATAATGATGAATAAGAGTGAGATTAGGGCATAAGGAAGCGTTTTAGGGAAAGATTTTTCATTCCGATTCCGGCAGGTCTGGTGGTTGAAATGCTTTGGCACCCGGCCATCCTGAGCATTGCCTCAAATGATCTCCTCTCAGTGCTCTTCAGGCACCATGCTGGGATGGTTCAGGGAGCTAGAGAACCAGCATCAGCTCATAGCAGAAGGATATCTGGTTGGCATCACTTGAACTTAGGAAACTACCTTCCTACCAAGTCAGCGAGGCCAACCAAATGGTGTTAGACTCCAACTCCCATCAGCTTCAATCATTATAGCTAATTACAGGAAGCCAAATTCCAGCTGGACATCAGGAAAAACTTCCTGACGGTTAGAGCGGTATGACAATGGAACCAGTGACCTAGGGAGGTTGTGGGCTCTCTCACACTAGAGGCCCTCAAGAGGCAGCTGGACCACCATCTGTCAGGGATGCTTTAGGGTGGATTCCTGCATTGAGCAGGGGGTTGGACTCAATGGCCTTGTAGGCCCCTTCCAACTCTGCTATTCTAGGATTCTATGATTTTGTAATTGCCATAGATGATGTGAGCTGTAGTTGAACATCTGGCGGGCCAAAGATTTTCCAGCTCTGCTTTAATTTGAGATCCTGGTATTTGAACCCAGGAACCTATGCATGGAAATGATGTATCTTCTTCTAGGCCCATCTAACTTAGTATTATATACTTTTCAGTGACATCAGTCGTCCAACCCTTAAATAAGCATTTCTCTCACAGCTACCTTTTGGGCTAATGGTGTGATTCCCTGCAAAAAATATCCCAGTTTGAACTCCTGGAGAAACCCTGACAGGGAGGGGAAGGGAAAGCTGGCTGTGAATTTAGATTTTAGAGAGCTGGAACAGTGCTTAAAATCATGAACATTCCCCCCCCCCCCCCCAGGAGACCAGGGTTCAAATCTGCACTCAGTCACTAACTGGCCCCCAAAACCACTGAGAGGGAAATGAGAAGCAAATCACTTACCCTGCGCAAACATCCTAAAGTTTGGTGATGGGGTGAGAGAGGGCCTTCTTGGTGGCTGCTCCCAGGCTGTGGAACTCCCTGCTGAGGGAGGCTAGGTTCACTTCCTCTCTCGTGTCTCTGACAGCAGGGAAAGATCTTTGTATTCAGTCAGCCCTTTGGCATGTAAGTGAGTTTGTTTGTGTGAATGTTAATTCTGTTCTGTTATTGCTCTGTCTTTATTGTATGTCAATGGATGTTTTTATTACTGCTTTAGTCAAGTTTTATTTATGAATTTAGACTGCTTTGGGTGTCATTTTCTCCCTAGGTAAAAAGCTGGAGATCCAATCCAATCCAATAACATAAAACAGTAGTACCAGCAGCAACAACAACAACTCTGGTGCACCTATCCTGATGAAACCTTACAGGTGTCTTAGCTAGGACCACAATTATACCATTTCCATAAGAATGATCCCCAAAGGACACAGAGGGAAAAGTAGAATCATAGAATCATAGAATAGCAGAGTTGGAAGGGGCCTACAAGGCCATCGAGTCCAACCCCCTGCTCAATGCAGGAATCCACCCTAAAGCATCCCCGACAGATGGTTGTCCAGCTGCCTCTTGAATGAAGAGGGAATTTCACCAGGCGCTGCATGCGTACAAATGACACCCGCTGAAACTCCCTTCTGAATACAACTGTTAAAGATACAGAAGCCCTGTCCTCCCTTCCACATGGTCACCCTAGGAAGACTTACCCTAGTATTTAGGTGATAACAATGAAGCCCCAAGCAAACTCCCCATGGAAAGCAAATCCAGAGATGGGGGTGCCAAAAGAAAGAAGGCCCTTTCTCCAGTAGACAGGTGCCTTACCCTCAAGTCAGAGGAATCTGGAGAAGGTGCTCAGATGGTATTAAGTGTGAGGTAAGTTCAACTGGGAGGAGTCAGGGAAGGGTCTTAGCTCAGTGGCAGACTACCTGCTTCACATGCCGAAGACCCCTGGCATCTCTCAGTAGGGCTGTCAAATGCTTGTGTCTGAAAAACCTGGAGAGCTGTTGCCAGTTGACAATCCTATAAGATTTTGGGCAGATGAAAGGAAGGACTTCTTCACACAGTGCTGAGTCAAATTATGGAATTTGCCACCACAGTACGTGGTGATGGCCACCAATCTGGATGGCTTTAAAAGGGGGTTAGACAAATGCCTGGTGAAAGCTATCAATGGCTGCTAGTCCTGATGGCTATGTGCTACCTTCAGTATCCCAGGCAGTGAGCCTGTGTCCAGTAGATGCTGGGGAACGTGGATGGGGTCATGACGTTGCACCCATGTCCTGTTTGTGGGTGTCCTGTTTGGCCACTGTATGAACACAATGCTGGACTAGATGGACCCTTGGTTTGAGAAGTACATCTCTTTTGGAAGCCCCCAAAACCATAAAGGCTGGTCTGGAACCAAAACCCCTAAACATATCCATCTGAAACTTGCAAGACCTCATCCCATCAGAAGGGGCAGCTATGAATACAGACATAATCCAATTTTGAAAACAAAAACAATAAAAAATAAGTTGCTGGCAGCAGCAGATCCCTTTAAAACCCCTAATGTAAAGGCACTAGGGATGTCATGAGCACCCAAATGGGTGCTGCAGTCCAACGGACTCTCCCAGGTCTCCCACCACCCGAGACCCAACTCACTGGGCTGTGGTGCATTGAGGGGGGGCGCTTTTTGAGCACCCAGCGGCCTGACAAACACCTGGCACCCATCCCACCTCGTTTGGAACCTCCACTGTTGTGCACAAGTGAGGCTCCCCAAATTACGTATTTCCTACCTTGCATACATGGCCATTTATTATTATTTTATTACAGCTGTCATTTATCAAGGTGGGAAATACATAATTTCTGGAGCCTCGCTTGTGTACAACAATGGAGACTCTGGACAAGGGCAGACGAAGTTGCAGATTTTGCCTAGCAGGAAGGAAGTTCATGTGGTGCCACAGGTAGGTGGCAGGGGCAGCATGGCAGGTGTCTGACAGAGCTGGATGTAGGTGAGACTATCCATCCCTACCTAACTCACAAAAACTCAGCATGGGATTGTAGGAAGCTTGCCAAGTTTCATTCCCCCAGAAGGGGGCACCATTTCAGGCCATGGGTTCTGGTGGTGCTCTGAGATGTCGCTTGACTCTTGGGTTCTATTAGGGATCTGATCTTGAGCAGGGATCTGGTTGGGTCAGGTTTCTCAGGAATTAAGGCAGAAAGGTATGAGCACCATGGACAGCTCCAGACATGGATGTATGAATCACAACATCTCAAGCTCATTGAAGTGGTCCAGATTCCATCTCAAAGCTCGATCTGACTTGAGTTAGTATCAAATTGTAAGCTTCCCCCCATGTGAAAATCCATGCATATTTTTGTGTTTATCCCCCCCACACACTCACACACACAATGTACACACCAATTGTGCCCATCTTTGAAATGTATGCATTCTTCTCCCAGGGTTGAAAGCCTGTTTGTGAGTGTTTTTCATGAGTACACATTTCCCCGTGTGCATTTTTCCCCCCAAATGTCTGGATACCGGCAAACACTTTTGAGTGTGGGTGAGCATCCACATTGCAAACTTGGACTTGTATGGACTTGGCAGTCTTTTAGCATTCGAGAAAGCTATCAAGACTGATCTCTTCCGGCAGGCCTATCCAGTGGAATTTTAGGATGCTTTTAGTTATGCTTTCAGGGTGTTTTTAGGATGTTTTAACAGTGCATACTATGTTTTTAATCAGTATTTTATGGTTAGTGTTGTTCCCTGCCTCGATCCAATCGGAGAGACAGGTAAGAAATAAGATGATGATGATGATGATTCTGTGTCCAGGCCCATGTTTGGGCAGGAAAGTGTGGACTGGGTAAATCCTGATTAAAACTGAACTGAAATTCCCCCCACCATCATCCCTAGGTCTATGTGAGACTGGAAACTAGGTAGTGCTGCTCCTACATTGCTTCAAAAATATCAGTGAAAGACTGAGGCCAAATCAGGAATTTACTGGCTTTGCTCCACATCTCCTTTACTGAAGTGTTAACACTTATAGAGACCTGTTCTGTTTTAGCAGTCTCAGGCTGCAGTGGTGGTTGAAAGATTCCCAATCAAGACTTGGATTCAGGCACCAAGTTGAACTGGGTAGCCTCCAAATCAGTCCAAAGCAAATTGAGGAGACTTCTGAATTGCCGACTCAGGGTCCGAACTGAATTTTGTGCCCATCCCCCCCCCCACCTCATTAGCCAGAATAAATAGTAAGAGGCAGAAACTCTGGACTCTGCCAAAGAGGATTTGTCACCAAGAATATGATCTGGACTCAGAAATGTGTCATGTCAAATTTGATATCTCAGATTTATCCTGTTTACAGGAATGAATATTTCCAGCCACGTTCCCTTGGGTTATTCAGAGGTCACTGTGTTGCTCTAGGGAGTGTTAAACTCCAGCCATAGGGCACAACAGCCCTGCCATTATTTACATGTATCACTTCCACTGGGGTTAAAGGAGAGGTGAGTCAACAGCCTCACCCCATGGGTTGTGGTTACTGCCTTCCAGCAGTAAAAATCAACCTTTGATTGCAAGAACCATTAGAGGTTAAGTGAGATTGGAAAATAGAACTTCCAGCAGAACAGAGACTGTTAAATGTGACATTGGGCATTCAAGTTGACCTTAAGTAGTAGTTTCTGGATAGGATGGCAGAAGAGCATTCAGGCTATAAGATGTGATACACTTGGTCCAGAAGGAAGACATGTTAATAAAACTCAATATAGATAATCAGAAGATAGAGATGTTGAAGGAATCCATCAGGAGGAGGGGGTGGAGATCACCAAGCTTTAATCACACACCCCCTCGGGACTTTGGCTTACTTACCCATAAACACTATAGACACTGATGTCCTACTCTGTTAGGATCTGCCCTGCTGCAGAGTACTTGCAGGAGCCAGGCCCAGGGTTGGGAGCTGTCCTGCTGTGGAATACTTGCAGGACTCAGGCCCATGGCCAACATCACTCCAGGATGGGCTGATATAGACCAGCTGGGAACGGCTGGGGAAAGGGCTATATAAGACTAACGCGATCTCTTGGATCTGCTGTAGCCCGTTCCTGCTTCTTGCAACTCTGGACCCTGCCTTGCCTGAACCTCTCTTTCATCGTGACCATGTCCCTTGCCTCTGGCCCTGCTGGAACCCTGCTGCTCTGGGACTCAAACGCCTGCTTGAACTCAGGTTTGCCTCTGCCTCTGGCCCAGCTTGGACTCTGTGTACCTTTGGCCTCAGAACCCTGCTATTCCTAGACTCTGCTTTTGTCTCTTGCCCTGCTTGGACTTGGTATACTCCTGGACTCTGAATCCTGCTCACGCCTGGAATATGCCTTTGCCTCTGGCCCTGCCACACCTTGCTAATATTATTAAAGTAAGACCTTTCCAAGTTACCCATCTTGTGTGGGGCTCTATTATAGAATCATAGAATCATAGAATAGCAGAGTTGGTAGGGGCCTACAAGGCCATCGAGTCCAATCCCCTGCTCAATGCAGGAATCCACCCTAAAGCATCCCTGACAGAGGGTTGTCCAGCTGCCTCTTGAAGGCCTCTAGGGTGGGAGAGCCCACAACCTCCCTAGGTAGCTGATTCCACTGTCGCACTGCTCTAACAGTCAGGAAGTTTTTCCTGATGTCCAGCCGGAATCTGGCTTCCTTTAACTTGAGCCCGTTATTCCGTGTCCTGCACTCTGGGAGAATCGAGAAGAGATCCTGGCCCTCCTCTGTGTGACAACTTTTTAAGTATTTGAAGAGTGCTATCATGTCTCCCCTCAATCTTCTCTTCTCCAGGCTAAACATGCCCAGTTCTTTCAGTCTCTCTTCATAGGGCTTTGTTTCTAGACCTCTGATCATCCTCGTTGCCCTCCTCTGAACACGCTCCAGCTTGTCTGCGTCCTTCTTGAATTGTGGAGCCCAGAACTGGACGCAATACTCTAGATGAGGCCTAACCAGGGCTGAATAGAGAGGAACCAGTACCTCACGTGATTTGGAAGCTATACTTCTATTAATGCAGCCCAAAATAGCATTTGCCTTTCTTGCAGCCATATCGCACTGTTGGCTCATATTCAGCTTGTGATCTACAACAATTCCAAGATCTTTCTCATTTGTAGTATTGCTGAGCCAAGTGTCCCCCATCTTGTAACTGTGCATTTGGTTTCTATTCCCTAAATGTAGAACTTGGCATTTATCCCTATTAAATTTCATTCTGTTGTTTTCAGCCCAGCACTCCAGCCTATCAAGATCACTTTGAAGTTTGTTTCTGTCTTCCAGGGTATTAGCTATCCCACCCAATTTGGTGTCATCTGCAAATTTGATCAGCGTTCCCTGCACCTCCTCATCCAAATCATTAATAAAAATGTTGAAGAGCACTGGGCCCAGGACTGAGCTCTGCGGCACCCCACTCGTTGCCTCTCCCCAGTTTGAGAAGGTTCCATTGATAAGTACTCTTTGAGTCCGATTGTGTAGCCAACTGTGGATCCACCTAATAGTTGTTCCATCTAGCCCACTTTTAGCTAGTTTGTTAATCAGAATGTCATGTGGTACTTTGTCAAAAGCTTTGCTGAAGTCAAGATATATGACATCCACAGCATTCCCACAGTCCACAAGGGAGGTTATCCTATCAAAAAATGAGATCAAATTAGTCTGACAGGATTTGTTCCTGACAAATCCATGTTGGCTTCTAGTAATCGCTGCATTGATTTCAAGGTGTTTACAGATTGACTTCTTTATAATCTGCTCCAGAATTTTCCCAGGGATGGATGTCTGGCTGACTGGTCTGTAGTTCCCAGGTTCCTCCTTTTTGCCCTTTTTGAAGATAGGGACAACGTTAGCCCTCCTCCAGTCGTCCGCCACCTCACCCGGCAGCCCAGCCCTCGAGTCCGGCCGCCCACGCCTCAGATCATTACATACTCTGCGTTTGGCTTGCCTGATCATGGGAGGGCTGTTGCAGGTGGGGTTGGGGAATAAGCAGATGCTCCTCAAGCCCCAGCACTGGGGGAGCTTTGTAGTGATGCTGGCCAGAGGAGGGGCTTAAGAGGCGATATTAGCCTTTGGGGCCCTTCCTCCTGGGCTCTTTGAAGAGACTGAAAGAACTGGGCATGTTTAGCCTTGAAAAGAGAAGGCTGAGGGGGGACATGAGAGCACTCATCAAATACTTAAAAGGTTGTCACACAGAGGAGGGCCAGGATCTCTTCTTGATCCTCCCAGAGTGCAGGACAAGGAATAACGGGCTCAAGTTAAAGAAAGCCAGATTCCAGCTGGACATCAGGGAAAAACTTCTTGACTGTTAGAGCGGTACGACAATGGAACCAATGACCTAGGATGGTTGTGGGCTCTCCCACCCTAGAGGCCTTCAAGAGGCAGCTGGACAACCATCTGTCAGGGATGCTTTAAAGGTGATTCCTGCACTGAGCAGGGGGTTGGACTCAAAGGCCTTATAGGCCCCTTCCGATTCTACAAGGCTCCTGGCAGAATGATTATTTTTTCACTCCTGCTGGGAGCAACCACATGCTGGATGGGGCAGCAGAGCAGCCGGAGGACCATTCCCGTTGCACCTGGATCCCCCTCTGGATCCCTGCTCAATGGCCCCTCAATGTGGTGCTTAATGCTTGAGACTTTAGGGTGTGCCTGGGCATACCCCTTGTGCATACCTATGGGCATGAGAAAAATGTTATGCTTTAACTTGTGTCCATCAGCAACTGGAGGTGTATATCCATCATGACTAGTAGCCATTAAAAGGTCAATCAAGTCCAACATCCTATTTATCACAGAAGGGAATTTCTCAACAGAACATGAAGGCTGTAGCTTTCTCCCTCCCCCCCCTCCACCCACAGAAACCAAGTAGCATTCCATAGCAACTAAATTTAATTTTGTTTCAGCCATTAGCTATAACAAGAGGGCATGCAGTTACAACAATGTATCAAAACAGTAAAAAAAGAAGAAGTTAAAAACCAGGATAGAACGTAATGGGTGCTAAATCAAATCAAACTCAGTCAAAGACAAACATGGCGTGGAAGGCAAGAATAGATAAATGCTGAGCGAAATGAAGGAACATAATGAAACAGGTCAATCCCAGGGGATAATTAAGAACATGAAGGGCACAATTTTATGCATGTTTAGACAGGGAAAAGTCCTGTAACTGTCAGAATTTCTCAGCTAGCTGGGAAATGCTGATAGTTGTAGGACTTTTTTCCCCCCGTCTACACATGCATAAGATCGTGCCCTGAGGCTGCAATTCTATACTCACTAACCTGGTACCAAGTCCCACTGAACACAACAGTGCTTACTTCTGAGTAGCCATGTGCAGGATAGCACTATAAGAAAGGCAGCCCATGCTGTAACCAGAGCACTACCCATAGTTGCTGTCTCCTGAGTTTCCCATAAGGGGTGTGCTCCGTTTTGGATCCCCTGTGGCCTGTTTCCACCTTGAGGCCTGAGCCACAGTTGAAGCCATCACCCGGACCACGATGGATGGAGGTAAGTGGGGGGAGGGGGACTTACCTGGAGCCGGCACCATCCACGTGGTGACAGTGGCGCCAGGTAAGGGGTGAGGGGGGCTTACCTGGCGGCGGCGCAGTGCAGCAACAGACAGCGAAGCCAGGTAAGGGAGGAGGGGGACCTATTCGGTCCCCATTTTGTCCCCCCTTCCCCACTTACCTGCCTCCACCATCCACTGCAGAGCCAAGGAAGTGGGGAAGGAGGGGCAAAATGGGGTCCAAATCTCAATCTGCCCTTCTGGATCTCGTTCCGGAGCAGATTGGGGGAGGGTCAGATCGACCCGAACTTGTTCAGGCCTGATCCGGAAGGTCTGGATCGGGCCCCAAAGTGGTTCGTGGGGTGGTACACAGCCCTATTTCCCATGGATTAGGATTTGCAAATGGAAGATCAGTGTTTTGAAGCTCAGACTGGTGATGACATGTGTTTAACAAAAGAGGGAGAAATGTATTCTGTCCACAGGGGGGTGCTGACTGGGGCATGTGAGCATGGAACACATGTACAGTAAAGCCTATTAAAACCTTTAAAGCCCCCATCAGCAGGAACAGAGAGAGAAACTCAATTTCCTCAAGGCTGGGGAAATCGTGTACTTTCCCCCTCTGCTCTAATGGTGATGGCCACCATTAGAGTGAAGGGGTAAATTTCCCCAGTGCCAAGCATGGCTTTAAAAGCCCTCTTAAAACCTGAGATTAAGGGCCTTTAATGCTCTTATTTGGCACATGGGAGGGGAGGCAAAGCACACTTTCTGGGGTCTCCAGAACCAGTGAATCCCCCCAGCACGCCATTAAATAATGGCCATTAAATAATAATTAAATAATGGCTATTAAATAATGGCATGTCCACACAATTGCACTTCCCGGAGACCTTAGAATGTGTGCCCCATGAATTCTCTAGCCCCATGGCCCACAAAGGCACAAACTGATCAAGTGCGCAGGGATATATGAGAGTTTCTTTTTATTTCACAAATTTCTCAAGAATTGCCTATTAGCAACCCTGAACATGGGACACAAACAAGAGTGCATATTCTCTGAAAATATTTGCAAATAGAGCTGTTGGAGGAATCCAAATTTGGCACAAATCTACTTTAACCAATAGGAGAAGAATGTCTACATTTCACAGACGTGCACGATTGATTTGTACAGTTGAGGAAATATGGACAAAAAGACACAGATTTTCATGCAAAAACAAACAAACAAACCAAACTCTCAACATGGAATGGACTTGATTTGGAAAGAGTTTCAAGCTTGAATTTGGAATTTTTTGGCAAGCTTGAATTTTGCTGAATTGTTCATCTCTAATTCTGGGAAATGGGTGTTTTGTGTTTGACCATGACCATGCCCCAATTGCAGACATTTTGTGGGACATCCTGGCAAATTTTCAAATGTGTCCACTGATCCAAAAATGTTAAGGATCTTTGGCTTAAGGATCTACACTCTCTATAGGAAGCAGAAGACCATCCTTGCTTCTGCCTGCTGTTCATCTGCCCAAATTCATATGTCCCTGCAACAAAATGTTGTGGTTGAAATAGGGAACACCATAACTAAATGGTAAGCAACAGTTAAAGCAATAAGGAAGGCGAAAAACCTTGTAGCACTGAGATCAATTCTGAACGCAGGAGAATCCCTGCATGCTTTTCCATCCCCATAAACTCAGTGGCTAACCTTTGTCCATAGCAAGGTAATGAGCACTAAGACTCAGGTGGGATGGTGCAGAAGTCAACAATGTCAAAGTCAAAGTCCTGGTCCAGGAATCTATTTATCTCCTTGGAGCACAAACAAACAAAACTTTTCACTTGATATACAAAAGTTTGTTGCAGTGCTACGTAAGTTATGCCTTTTTCTGAAAGTAGGAAAGGAAAGGAACCTCTCATGCAAGCACTGAGTCATTACTGACTCTTGGAGGGATGCCAGCTTTCGCTGACATTTTCTTGGCAGGCCTTATAGCGGGGTGGTTTGCCGTTGCCTTCCCCGGCCGTTATTACCTTTCCCCCAGCTCACTGGGTACTCATTTTACCGACCTCGGGAGGATGGAAGGCTGAGTCGACCCGAGCCGGCTGCCTGAAACCAGCTTCCGCTGGGATCGAACTCAGGCCATGGGGAGAGTTTCAGCTGCAGAAACTACTGCTTTACCGCTCTGTGCCACACGAGGCTCTATTTTCTGAAAGTAGTTTTCCTTTATATAGTGATTTGGTCTTGTGCTGGCTGTAGCAGCCTCAGTTACAGGGCTGACCACAAGGCCAAGTAATAACCCAGAACAGTGTCCCAGCAGACAAGGTTTCCAGTTCAAGGAAGTTCAGGCAAATGAAGTGGTCCAGGTAACAGGCACAGGTTCAAGACACAGGCAATCCGTCCAAGGTAAGAACGTAAGAAGAGCTCTGGTGCTGGATCAGACCAAGGCTGGATCTACACTACTGTTTTAAAGCACTTTATAACAGTTATAAAGCGCTTTAACTGCTTTAAAGTAGGAATGTGCTCCGCTTCTAATCGGACCGGCGAATTAGAAGCAGAACGGGGGGCTTCGCCTGCCCTTAAGGCGGAGGTGAAGAGGATTGGGGGGCCGGCGGAGCGTGGCGAAGAGGATCGAGGTGAAGGCGGATCCTTCGCCTCGATCCGGAGCTCCGCCGGAAAGGTAAGTGGGGTTTACCGGGCCCTGCCGCTGTCACCCATGCGGCGATAGCGGCAGGGCCCGGTAACCCCCCCTCCTCTCCCTTACCTGCATCCATCCGCGGTCCATTGGCTTCTTCAATTGAGCCCGCGGTTCAACCAGGAAGTCTAGGCCGCACTTGCGGCCCAGACTTCCTGGTTGAACCGCGGGCTCAATTGAAGAAGCCGATGGACCGCAGACGGAGGCAGGTAAGGCCCCCCTCCCCCTTGGTCCCTTACCGGGCTCTGCCGCCGTCGCCGCACGGGCGGCGACGGCGGCAGGGCCCGGTACCCCCCCCACCTCCTCTCCTGGCCTTACCTGGTGCCACTCCCCTCCACTGCGGAGCTCCGCGGCGAAGAGGAGCGGAATATGGGCGGCGCGGAGCGGAGCGGGCCGATCCGAAATTTTCGGATCGGCCCGTGGGGCGGAGTGGGAGGTCCGTGCACAGCCCTACTTTAAAGCTCTATAAAACTGTTAAAAAGCGCTTTAAAGCAATAGTGTAGATCCAGCCCAAGGGTCCATCTAGTCCGGCACTCTGTTCACACCGCAGCCGACCAGCTATCGGCCAGGGACCAACAAGGCAGGACATGGTACAACAGCACCCAAGTTCCTCAGTAACTAATGTATACAGCTTTACCGCCTCTGAGACTGGAGGTGGAAAAAATGTACAACATCAGTGCCCGGTCAAGAAATGGTGTGCAATTCAAGCAATTACATGCAAAATTCACATCTTAAATGACCGGGATAAATTGTGCCTGCAAATCCTGAATCAAAAATGTGAGCTGGGCTTCAAATCCAATAAAAATAAGGTATTCCGACAATGAATAACTAAAGGAGTGCATTTAAGAGGCTTCTCCTATGAGGTATCATTCGGTCCAGGGTTAGCAGCTTTAGCTGGTGAAATCCCACAGTGAATCTATAGGCGAGGGAACTGCTTGGCTCCCAGAGCTGCAACCCAGTGGAGAAATCCCCCTCTTTTATATGCCTGTGAAAATACCCCTTGTCAGAGTCAGGCGAAGAAGCACTGGTCAAACAAGCAAAGGGACAAAGCACAGTTAGGCAGCCCAGGACATACACAACCCAGTAGCAGAGTCAAGCAGGAGTCCAAGGTCATAGCGCAGGGGTTCAAGAAGAAGGCAGGTTCAGACAACCAGGCAGAAGGAGTTGATGAGACACTGTTTTCAGCAACCAGCAAGCTCTCATTGCTGGCTTCTACTCACAAAGGCTGCTGAGCCCCACCCAAGCTCAGCTGCTGTCCATCAGAGCTCTCTAGCCAGAGCCCTACTCAAGAGGAGTTGCTTTCTCCCGAGGAGGCCATCTTTGCAAGTGAGCACTCCTTCCAGGAGGCCTACTGGCTTGTCACTTGAGGTGATGACACTCCTGGGGGTCAGAGAGTTGCTCAGCCTCTGCCCCAAAGTCAGAGTCCCCTCCCCCTGTTAGGGAAGGACCTGGAGCCACCTCCCACAAAGGGCCAGGCTCCTCCTGGTCTGGTGCCAGTACTTGATGTGGTATCTCCCTGGTTTCTGGGGGCTCTGCTTCCTCCTCTGAGGAGGATTCCTCTAGTGAGAGCATGGCAGATTTGGGGGGGTATATTTCATTTCACCCATCTATGCATTTTGGGGGTGCAACTTACTCTCATATACACATTTTCGTCTGCTTTTTGTTGTTGTTGTAGCTTTTGTTCAAAGAACTGCACTGCAACTTTGCAAGGGGTCTAAATCCCAAAGGATAAATGTTCTGGTTCACATGTTGATTCGGAGACTGTGAATTTGACAAGGTCTTACCAATATGGGAACTTAATGAATTTCTCTCCCATCCGTATGGGGGAACAAAGGAAGGAGTTTTACACAAAAGTCAGAGCATTTGGACCATCTAACCCAGTATTGTCAACTCTGATGGGCAGTGGCTCTCCAGGGTTTCAGGAAGGGGGTTCTCCAGCTCTATCTGAAGATGATGGGGATTGAACCTCAGAGCTTCTGATTGCAAGGCCCATGCTCCACCACTGAGCCTCAGCTCCTTCTTGCAGGTTCAGTGCAAGATCCAAAGAAAGAGATGGGTAAGAAATATGATGATGATGATGATGATGATGATGATGATGACCCATCACCATTCAGTGTAGTCAAAACTAAATTAATACCAACATCAGAAGAGCCCTGCTGGATCAGACCGAGGGTCCATGTAATCCAGCACTCCTTTCACACAGTGACCAACCAGCCAACAACAAGAAACCAACAGAGCAGCACAGGGTACAGCACCCCCTCCCACCCATGTTCCCCAGCAACTGGTGCACACAGCCTTACTGCCTTAGATACTGGAAGTAGCACATAACCATCAGGGCTAGTAGCTGTTGATAGCCTTCGCCTCCAGGAATTCATCCAACCCCCTTTTAAAGCCATCCAAATTGGTGGCCATCACGACATCTTGTGGCACGGATTTCCATAGTTTAACTCTGTGCCGTAAGACAAAGTCCTTCCTTTTCTCTGTCCTGAATATCCCACCAATCAGCTTCATGGGAGGACCCCCTTGGGTTGCATTATTATGGGAGATGGAGATAAATGTCTCCTTATCCACTTTCTTCACACCAGGCATAATTTTGTACAGCTCTATCATGTCTCCCCTTCGCCTCATTTTTTCCAAGCTAAAGAATCCCAGCTGTTGTAACCTTCCCTCATATGGGAGATGCTCCAGACCCTTAATCATTGCAGCTGCCTTTTTCTTAACTTTTTTCCAGCTCTGTAATATCTTTCTTTAGGTGTGGTGACCAGAACTGTATTCTAAGTGTGGTTGCACCATAGATTTGTATAAAGGCAGTGTGATACTGGAAGTTTCATTCTCAGTTCCTTTTCTTATAATGCTTAACATTGAGTTTGCTTTCCTTATAGTCGCTGCACACTGGGTTGACATTTTCATTGAGCTGTCCAGAACAACCCCAAGATCTCTTCCTTGTTCGGTCACTGCCACCTCAGATCCCATTAGGTTTTACTTGAAGTTGGGGTGGGTTCCCCCCCCCCCCAATGTGCATCATCTTACACTTGCTTATATTGAACCGCATCTGCCATTTGGACGCCCACTCTCCCAGCTTGGAGAGATCCCTTTGGAGCTCTTCACAATCCCCCTGTGTCTTCACAACCTTAAGTAATTTGGCAAATCCTATGAACCGATGGTCACATTGTGAATGTGGCAGCTTAATATGATCTCTGGCATGAAACTCACTTGTGGAGGAGCTTTAACTTAGAATCATAGAGTTGGAAGAGGCCCACAAGGCCATCGAGTCCAACCCCCTGCTCAATGCAGGAATCAACGTACATGGGGTTCCCGGGTAGTCACCCTTCCAGAAACTGACCAGGCCTAGACCTGCTTAGCTTCATCAAGGTTGCAGCATCCCATGCCTTCACACCAGATAAGCTTGCCCATTATATTGCAGACAGTTTCCCGGCAAAGAATGCTGGAGGAACTGGTGTAGTGGGTGCAATAGTGCTCCCATTCCTTGATGTCAGAGTGACAGCTCATAGGATGTGGCAGTAATGCCCTAGTCAATACCCATCACCAGAAGAAGGTGAGAAGCAAGTCTGTCCCAGAATGTTGGTGGCCACTTTAGTTCCACACTAAAGAACACTATGCCACACACAAACCACCTGTTTCAGCCAGGGTGTTCAAACAAGAAGCCCTTGGCAACACTGTGGAAAGTTCTGGAATTTAGCCACATGAACACACTGACAAACTCCACGCTCTGCAGCCAATTTTCTTCATTTCCAGCAAAGCCAAATGATGTGAATTTAATTTACCAACTGTGTGTTATGCAGGAGGGAGCCATCAAATTAATCCTGGTTCCAACAACTCAATCAGCAACGAACTCCAATGACCAGACAAGGTGTTCATGGAAGAACACCTGAGTGTCCTCTTTGTTTCCTCTAACCATAGTCATGTGGCTGCATTTTTACTGATATTTCCTCATCTCTAGCAAAGGGACATATCTGCTAGGGCTGTGCTCTGCTTCGCTTCGGATCGGAGAAGCGATAGCGAGGCGGCCTGATTCGCCTCCGACAAAGGCGGAGACGGATCGGGTCGGGGGAGCTGCAGTTCGAGACCAAGCAGATCGAGACCAAGAGGATCCTTTGCCTCAATCCGGAGCTCTGAATTTTTTTTAAGTGGGGGCTTACCTGGGTGCTGCTGCAGTCCATGCGGTGATGGTGGCAGCGCCAGGTAAGGGGCACGGGGGAGGGTGGCTTACCTGGTTCCATCACAGTCCAGCGGCAGCTTCAACTGAGGCTGAGGATTCAAACTGGAAGACCAGGCTGTGGCCTGGTCTTCCTGTTTGAGTCCTCGGCCTCAGTTGAAACTGCCACCAGACCACAACAGAGCCACATAGGTTTTGAGGGGGTAGGGGGGCGTTACCTGGCGCCATCGCCGCAGCCATGGAGCTCCGATTCAGATCCGGAGCGGAGCGGACCATAGGCGGATTGACGCGGGGTGGAGTGGACCCGATCCAGAAGTTGCAGATCGGGATCTGGATCGGATCGGGGGGGGGGGGTGTTCCATGCACAGCCCTAATATCTGCTTAGGCTATTTGAGTTTTCTTAATGGGTTGGAGCCTGTCTTTCACATTTTGGTAGACCACCTAGAAGGTAATGAAGGATATAAAGAAGTAATGAAAAGTATAAGATTTTAAATATTAACTAGTCCAATAAGTAAATATCTCTTAACTGTTCCACTGGATCGCAACATGAAAAAGAACAAATGTCTCTGATACAGCGAATAGTTACTGATCCGTAAGAGGACCTCTCCTCTTCTTCCATGACTGCTAAGTTTGCTCAGGAGTCTTTGGTGAGAGACTTTGGTGAGATGGCAGAAAAGAGAGAGAGAGAGAGAGAGAGGGAAACATGGCAGAGAGAGGGGGGGAAAGGGTGACAGAAAGAGAGACAGAGGGCTCATCTACACCATGCAGGATACTGCACTATGAAAGTGGTGTATAAAAGGCAGGAGCCACACCAGACAGGATATAGCAGTATGAAAGCGGTATATGGTCTGTGTGTCAATGGGCCCCAACAGTTGTCAGTGCACTTCAATACCGCTATAAAGCAGTTGTGTGGCTCCTGCCTTTTATATACAGCTTTCATACCGCTTTCATAGTGTTATATCCTGCTTGGTGTAGACGCTTCATGGGCCCCAACAGTTATCAGTGCACTTCATTACCAATACAAAGCAGTAGTGTAGATTCTGCAGTGCACTTCAATGCCACTATAAAGCAGCCGTGTGGCTCCTGCCTTTTATATACCACTTTCATAGTGCAATATCCTGCATGGTGTAGATGAGGCCTGAGTCTGGGAGTCTGACAAAAAAGAAGGAGGAGGAGGAGGAGGAGGAGGAGGAGGAGGAGGAGGAGGAGGAGGAGGAGGAGGAGAAGAAGAAGAAGAAGAAGAAGAAGAAGGACGAGGAGGAGGAGGAGGAGGAGGAGGAGGAGGAGGCTGCTTGAACAAATCATGCAGTTTGGGATGAATCAAAATGGGGAAAAATAGAAATTCACAGATTTGTCTATCCTTGGTTCCATACTGCTGGCTCAAGCAGATTGCTTCACCTTGCTGTATGGCTGAACTCAGCCTGGGATGGAATTAGGAATACAGGGGCATGGTGTAAGTAGTAAGGCTTTTCTCTGAAACACTGGGAAGTTAGACAATGTTGAGCTTCCTGTGTTCCCAATGAACAATCCACCTGGACCACCTTCATCATGTCTGCAGGTGCTCACAGAGACCCATTCTCACCTGTCTCCCAGGACTAGAATTCTCTTTTCTTGGGGCTAAAACATGTCTGTATAAATTGTAGTCCATTCACTAACTTCTAAAGAAAAACTAGGGACAGGTGAATTTGTCAATTCCAATTGCATTTAGTTTCTAATAGTTCCAGCCTTAAATTCTGTTAATCCCCTAATTTGAGAAATTTTATTTAAAGTCCATATGAAAATTTGTACACATCTGTGTGCATTATTCCAAATACATGACTTTTTAGATGCAATTTTCCCTAATATTCATGGGTGGGTTTGTTTGCTTTTGCAAGCATTTGCTAACATAATGCATTTTGATGTGATTTTCACTAAAAAAAAAAATCCCTTTTTGTCTGCTCTGTTCTCTAATATATGCCTTTTATGTATGCCTATGTATACCTTTTTGGATTGGAAAATACCATTACAAAATTTTTGAGAATTGTGCATTTTAGAAAATAACTGAGTTTCAATTCACGTATTAATTCAAAAGTGTAAAATTAGGAAAACCAAATGTATCCCTAGAAAACGAACAAAATTGCAATGAAAATCCTGCAAGTGTAAGCCAGTCAAATGGAGGGCAAATAACAACCCATTCATAAAGTTCTGGAGTATGAGTTACTTAAGATAATGAATTAATAGATGGTGTGTGTTTTTTTACCATAATGTTTGATTTATCTCCCCCTTTTCTGGATTCCTACGACATATCTTCCTGCACCCCCTCCCCCCACCATCTTAGTTGGTGTATGGATCAGATTTCATAAATACATATTTTAACACTCTTTAGCAATAACCATATTGACTACTTAGGTTGGTTAAGCCATCCATAATCCAAGGAATGAAAGTTAAATGAGGCAGAAAATAATGTATGATCATGTTGTAGTTTTATTTATTACATTCATTAAGATTTTTTTTTTTTTACCTTTATTTAGGAACAATGTGTGAGGGCTTTAATCTGCACTATTTGGGTCATTGTCATGTTCTGGGAAATGGTGTAAGGCCTCAGAAGGTGGACTTCTATACCTTAGGGTGACCATATGAAAAGGAGGACAGGGCTCCTGTATACAACAGTTGTATTAAAAAGGAAATTTCAGCACGTGTCCTTTGTATGCATCAAGCACCAGGTGAAATTCCCTCTTCATCACAACAATTAAGGCTGCAGGTGCCCTGCCCTCTTTTAAATCTGGTCACTCTAGTATAGCTCCTGCACTTTTAACTGCTGTGATGAAGAGGGAATTTCACCAGGTTCTCCATATATACAAATGACACCTGCTGAAATTCCCTTTTCTATGCAACTGTTAAAGATACAGGAGCCCTGTCCTCCTTTTCATATGGTCACCCTAATATACCTGCATGGTGGTACCCATACACCTGCTCTGTTGAGCCTTGTAAACCTGGACCTGTCATGAGCACTGGGAGCCATTTGCACTTCTTCAAGACAGTCACCATTTGACTTGTCTATTTCCATTAAAAAAAACTAAACTCTGGAAATAGTGGACATAAAGAGAGTGGTAGGGCTACCCTATCAGAACCTCGCTTCAACTCTAGAGTGGTTTGGATCTTGGCCAAAGCAGGACAATGCAGATTGGGGCCAATTCAGAAACTCTGAATTGGCTTCCAAAGTGGGTAGTGGGTCCATGCCCTCTACTAATTAATATTCCTATTAATACTATTGTAATTAATAAAAGTTGTACACACTGCAGTCTTTTTCTTTTTGATGTTTAAAACTAGTGCCTGCATGTCAAGAGCGTCAGTCCAAAAATCTCCCTGACTGCTGTTCCTGTAATATTTATTGCATGTACATATTTACAAGCAAATATTTACAAGCTTTCTGCTAAAGACATATTCTCTTGTGTGGCTTAGCGGCTGCTTTAGCCTTCTGCTGGTTGCCCAGATTCCCAGACAGACTTTGAATAAAACTGCACATGTTGATAAAATAAGCCATATTCAAATGTGACAGTTTTTGGTAGCTAACACCTTTCTTCCTCCTATAAGATCATAGCTTGGCTGTTCTCTCCCCACCCCCACACAGATACCCAGTCTATTTCAAGTGACTAAGATATCAAACAATCAATCTTTATTTGCTGAAAGCCAAAGGTTTATCTCAAAATGGAAGAAGGGAGAAAAATCTACAATAAAGGGTCTAATTAAATAAGCTCCATCATATTAAACATGCTTAAACACAGTAAGTTTGTTTAGGTAGAGCTAAAAGGATACTAGATGGTGTAGGAAAACACAAAAAGTATACCCACTTGTGCTTTGACTTGAGACTCAAAGGGTCAACTCAAAGTCAAGGCAGATTAGAAGTCCAACAGAAATCAGGACCTCGGATAGCTCTCAGTAGACCCTTCTGAGTGAGGTATGGAAAGATGTTGCTTCAGCAGGGAGCTGGGATCATCTGAGGCCTCAGCTAGACCTACGGGTCTAGCGTGACGGAGGGGTGAGGATCTCGTGATATTGTTATCATGAGATCTCCCCCTCTGTTTACACGTGGTGTGTGACGACCTTGGAAGAACAGGACGTCACGCCCGCCATTTTGTTTTTGTTAAAGGAGAAGAACCCACGAGCACTCATGCTCAAAAGGTCAGGGTTTTTTTATTTTAAATATTTTTCCCCACTCCCCACCCCACCCCCACTGGGTGCAGAGCTCCTGAGGATCTCTGCGGCCCATGTGCGGTTCCCGGCTCCTCGCAAGTAACTGCAAGGAGCCAGGACAAACCATGAAACCCGCCCACATGTTCTACGGTCTCAGGATCAGTCTGATTCCATGGAAAAAGTGGGCTGAAAGGGTAGGGCAATATCCTGGGGAAAAGGAGGGATCATCCCTCCAAGCTCCCAGGATCCCCTGTGCGTCATGTGGATATCACCCCATCTAGCTACGGCCCATGGCTTTATAAAGGCAGGCAATGCCTGTTTTGCATGAGGTCCTACCTCCTTAAAGGAGTAAGCTGCCTTCCATAATGACCCTTGCTCGATTCTGTATCATGTGACTTCTGTGAGGTCTAGAAGATGAAACAGCTGTGGGGAATGCCTCCTTTGAGTCTAAGGATGGTGGCTGGGCCATGAGCACCTGGCATGTGTTATTGACACCAGGATGGAGGGCCTTTGTAATGTGAATTTGCACAGCACTATTTACCTGGGTGCTCATTGCAGCATGCGCTAGGGATGTCATGAGAGCCCAACTGGGACCAGGAGTCAAGTGGATTCCTCTCTGCCCACCCATCCCGGGCCCAGGTGTAGGGCATTCACAGGCACGCTCTGCGAGGGCAACATGGTCCAGGAGAACTCTGAGGCTACCCGCTCCTTGATGCCATTTTTATGCAAGATGGGGGCACCTTCTTTTTTTGTATTTTTGATGCAGCACAAAATTGTGGCCTTAAAGGGCCGGTTCTTCAACATTAGAGGCAAAAAGGGTCCCTCTATGCCTCTGACGTTGCAGAAATGACCCTGTGTGGAAATGACACCACACAGAAAGAATCCTGATGCTTACATGGACATGATCAGACTGTTACTGAGTTGTTGTTTTTGCAATGTTTTATGGCACAGGCACATTGATATGTGGGGGCGGGGAGAAAACATGAAGAATTGAATGAGCTGGAAGCTGTAACAAATGTTGCATGCATAGTGCTCTCGGCAAGATCCAGATAGCTAATACCCTGGAAGACAGAAACAAACTTCAAAGTGATCTTGATAGGCTGGAGTGCTGGGCTGAAAACAACAGAATGAAATTCAAATAATTTAAATAATATAAATAATTTAAATAATAAATAGGGATAAACGCCAAGTTCTACATCTAGGAAATAGAAACCAAATGCACAGTTACAAGATGGGGGATACTTGGCTCAGCAATACTACAAACGAGAAGGATCTTGGAATTGTTGTAGATCGCAAGCTGAATATGAGCCAACAGTGCGATATGGCTGCAAGAACGGCAAATGCTATTTTGGGCTGCATTAATAGAAGTAGAGCTTCCAAATCACGTGAGGTACTGGTTCCTCTCTATTCGGCCCTGGTCAGGCACCATCTAGAGTATTGCATCCAGTTCTGGGCTCCACAATTCAAGAAGGACGCAGACAATCTGGAGCGTGTTCAGAGGAGGGCAACCAGGATGATCAGGGGTCTGGAAACAAAGTCCTATGAAGAGAGACTGAAACATCTGGGCATGCTTAGCCTGGAGAAGGGAAGATTGAGGGGAGACATGATAGCACTCTTCAAATACTTGAAAGGTTGTCCCACAGAGGAGGGCCAGGATCTCTTCTCGATCCTCCCAGAGTGCAGGACACAGAATAAAGGACTCAAGTTAAAGGAAGCCAGATTCCAGCTGGACATCAGGAAAAACTTCCTGACTGTTAGAGCAGTACAACAATGGAATCAGTGACCTAGGGAGGTGGTGTGCTCTTCTCCCACACTAGAGGCCTTCAAGAGGCAGCTGGACAACCATCTGTCAGGGGATGTTTTAGGGTGGATTCCTGCATTGAGCAGGGGGTTGGACTCGATGGCCTTGTAGGCCCCTTCCAACTCTGCTGTTCTATGATTCTATGATTCTACTTATATGTTATTCATGGGGGGGAAATGGAGAATTTGATGTGCATTGATTCCATATGAAAAAGAAAATCAGGTAATTCAGCACTCTGAAATCTGGGGAGAAATCCAAATGAGAATTTGGTATATATTCCACACTGAAACATGGGCAAATCTATTCATTTTCTCTGTTTTCCACATCAGACAATGGCCTTTGCTTATGAAGATCATAATCATAATAATTATCTTTTATAGCAAAGCACTTGGGTATTATGGGTACTTTTTTTTTTCCAAAGTGGTTACTAACACATTAAATGAAGACGTTACAATGAGAAACACTCGGATAAATTGCTGGTTTGGGAAGCACTTAAAGCATAAAAACCTTCACGTGAAACGAACATGATGTCCATATTTAAAGTAGAAGAGTGATTGTACACAGTTTGGACCAATCAACATGCTATGTATGCAACAGAGTTTCTGTGCGGTTTTGCAAATTTTGAATGATGTCTTAAACCAAAATGTAAATTAGCAAGAGAAAGAGCTGCACAGTGTGAGTGATTCCTTTGTATCCATTATAGGAGTGTGCAAAATAATAATAATAATAATAATAATAATAATAATAATAATAATAATGCCTCAGTGCTATAAATTCTAAGAGTGCGCAAAAAAATGTCTCTGTGACCATCAATTTTCAAGATTAAAAACCTGTTTTGTGTGTGTTTTATTGTGCACATGTTACCATTGGTTATTAATAGGATGTAAGAATCAGCAAAACATGAACTCATCCAAGTTCTCCAAAATCCATCTCAAAACTTTTTCCAACTTGAGTCTATATCACATAGCAAATTCCTCCTCCTCCTCCTCCTCCTCCTCCTCCTCCTCCTCCTCCTCCTCCTCTTCTTCTTCTTCTTCTTCTTCTTTTTCTTCTTCTTCTTCTTCTTCTCCTCCTCCTCCATGACTGCCCAGTAATGAATGTGCAATAAAACACTCATTTGATGATGCCCCCAAAGTGTCTTATTTTCTTGGGCCATAGCTAGACCTAAGGTTTATCCCTGGATCGTCCAGGGGTCAAACCTGTTCATCTAGGTGACACACAGGGGATCCAGTGCTCAGGCAGGGGCGAACCTGGATTATCCCAGGATAAACCTTAGGTCTAGCTGTGGCCTGGGTCAAAACGTAAAGTACAAATCAAAGATAGATAGATAGATAGATAGATAGATAGATAGATAGATAGATAGATAGATTTCCACAACTTTGGAGCTTTGGAGTGTGCTGTCATCAGTATGCTGACAACATACAGCTCCATTTCTCCTTTTCATCTTCAGCAGAAGAGGCTGTGGATGTGTTGAACCGGTGCCTGGCTGCGACAATGGACTGGAGAGGGCTAATAAACTGAAACTAAATCCAGAAAAGACTGAGATGCTGTTAGTAGGTGATTCCGCTGACAGGATGGGGTGTTCTACCGGTTCTGGATGGGATTGCTGAAGGAGCAGGTTTGTAGCTTGGGGGTTCTTTTAGACCCATCATTGTCACTTGAGGCTCAGGTGACCTCAGTGGCACGGAGTGCCTTCTACAAACTCCGGTTGGTGGCCCAGCTATGCCCCTATCTAGATAGGGATAACCTGGCTTCAGTTGTCCATGTGCTGGTAACCTTCAAGTTAGATTACTGCAATGCGCTCTATGTAGGGCTGCCTTTGAAGACGGTTCGGAAGCTGCAGCTTGTGCAAAATACAGCGGCCAGATTGATTTTGGGAACCAGAAGGTTCGACCATATAACACCTGCTCTGGTCCGCTTGCACTGGCTGCCTGTATGTTTCCGAGCCCAATTCAAGGTGCTGGTTTTGACCTATAAAGCCTTACATGGCTTGAGACCACAATACTTGACGGAACGCCTCTCCCGACGTGAATATACCCGGTCACTATGTTCAACATCTAAGGTCCTCCTCCGGGTGCCTGCTCCGAGAGAGGCTCGGAGTGTGGCAATGAACGATGGGGCCTTTTCAGTGGTGACCCCCAGATTATGGAATGATCTCCCTGATGAGGCTCGCCTGGCACCAACGCTGCTATCTTTCCGGCGCCAGGTTAAGACTTTCCTCTTTGCCCAGGCATATGGCGGCACATCACCCACGTTTAGTTTTTTAAAACGGTTTTTAATGCTTTACGTGTGTATGTTCTGTGTTTTAGAATTTTAAATTTTGTATACTCATTTTTATCTCAATTTTAGAATTTCTGTAAACCACTCAGAGAGCCCTGGCTATGGGAGCAGTATATAAGTGCAATAAATAAATAAATAAATAAATAAATAAATAAACTAGCCTCACCTGTCCATTACACTTCAAAATCCCCATGTCTCAATGCGAAAGCATCATATGTGTCACCAGGTGGGTTGCACACATCTGAAGAGGCCCGATTAATTGAACTGCTGTGTAGACGACATGTTCTTTTCATTCCTGATAAGTCATCAGGCCCGTTTATAGACAGGAAAAGAGCTGATGAAATCAAAGCAATGGAGCACTGTCCCTGGCTCGAAGGTTATTCTCCCCCCCCCCATCTTTTTTTATCATGAAGAAAGCTCCTTTTGCTGCTATCAGCCAAATGGAGGGAAAAGCCTCTTTTTGATTAAAAGGGATTTTGCTGGGGGTGGGGTGTCTGTGAGTTGTTTTTCTCTGACCTCAGCAGGAAACAAACAGTAGAGGCGGAGGAAAAAGAGAAGTCTGACAGGATTAATTTTTTGGGGAGGGGGGGGATGAGTTATCTCGATTATGAAGAAAGCGTTTGGTTGTGATTGCATGTTTCTATGTACAGATGATCAGAAACCTTAAAAGTAGGGCTGTGCACAGCCCTGCCTGATGATGATGATGATGATGATAATTTTCTTTAAAAAAAACCCTTTCATTGTGAATTTAATAAAACAGAACAGAAAATAAATGTGAAAAGAAAAACTACATCCAGGCGAACCCTGGATGATCCCAGGATAAACCTGAGGTCCCAGGATAAACCTGAGGTCTTCATCTCCTGTTTTGTTTTTGGTTTTTTGTAACTGTAGTCAGCTGTAAAAGCAACATCTGAAAGTAAGATGTAGCGAGCGATTCCGCCCCAGGTTGTCACCCTGCCAGGGATCATAACAAGCCCTGAAATTGGTATTTTCACCCTTGTTTGGATGATCAGGTGTAAATATAAATTTTAATTATTTACATAATTAAGCCGGTAATTTGCCGCCTGTCCGAAATGTTTGACGACATTTTGGTGCCATCTGCTTCCTAATTGAATGTAATCTCTAAAAGATGTTTGGGGGGGGGGACACATTGACAAAGAAATAATTATAAATAACAAAACAATCTTCCCTCCCACTCTCTGAATCACTGGAGCTCCCAATTATTATTCCTATCATCTCCCCCTTGGAGTAAAATAAATAAATAAATAAGGAAATAAACAAATAGGCGCAGATGTGAAGCAGCTTCCGTAGAGAGAGGCTCAGGGAAGAAGCCAAGAGGAGGCGGAAAGTGTGTCGAGAGACTGGCAAATGTATCCGAGATGTGTAAAGCTGACGTAAGAAATGGACTTCTGGCCCTGCTCAGTATCCACGCAGGTTGGATCTATATATAGCCGTTGTCACAAAGGTACTGCTGAAAGAGCAGCAATGGCAGAATCTGCCAGAGGCTAAATCATAGAATCATAGAATCGCAGAGTTGGAAGGGGCCTACAAGGCCATCGAGTCCAACCCCCTGCTCAATGCAGGAATCCACCCTAAAGCATCCCTGACAGATGCTTGTCCAGCTGCCTCTTGAATGACTCTAGTGTGGGAGAGCCCACAACCTCCCTAGGTAACTGATTCCATTGTCACACTGCTCTAACAGTCAGGAAGTTTTTCCTGATGTCCAGCTGGAATCTGGCTTCCTTTAACTTGAGTCCATTATTCCGTGTCCTGCACTCTGGGGAGTGCACGGACCTGGAGAACCATCCCAAGGGAGGGGTAACCTATTCCGGGCCACATAGAATCTTAGAATTTATTTATTTATTTATTTATTTCTTACATTTATATACCGCTCCATAGCCGAAGCTCTCTGGGCGGTTCACAATAGTAGAGTTCGGAGGGAGAATAGTAGAGTTGGATAGTAGATAGTAGAATAGTAGAGTTGGAAGGGACCTATAAGGCCATCAAGTCCAACTCCCTGACATGATGGCAGTCAGCAAGGTATAAGGCAGCTGTGTGTGAGCCCTGCGCCAAAAGGGGGCAGGAGCATTTAACTTCTTCTTCTTCTTCTTCTTCTTCTTCTTCTTCTTCTTCTTCTTCTTCTTCTTCTTCTTCTTCTTCTTCTTCTTCTTCTTCTTCTTCTTCTTCTTTTTTCTTCTTCTTCTTCTTCTTCTTCTTCTTCTTCTTCTTCTTATTATTATTATTATTATATTATTATTTAGCACTAGCAATGTACTTGGTGCTGTACAAAATATACAAATAAAACAGCGATACCCTGCCTAGAGGCTTACAACCTAAAATCACATTAAAACATATGAAGGGGGAGGGAAGGAGTTCACAAAGCAGAAATAAGAGAATAATCATAGAAATAAGAACAGTAAATCAAGCTAAAATACCAAAAGCTATTGAAAACAAATGAGTTGTTCCTGGTTCTCTTTCTGCCACCCCTTCCTATTGTCTTTCTTTCTGCTGCTGCTTGTCTCCTTCTGTCACCCTTCTCTCTCTCTCTGTCACGGCTCATCTACACCAAGCAGGATATTCCACTATGGAAGCGGTATGAAAGTAGTATAGCAAAGGGAGGAGCCACACGACTGCTTTATAGCTGTACTGAAGTGCACAGATCACTGTTGGGGTGCATGACACCTCTACACCAAGCAGGATATAACACTCTGAAAGTGGTATGGCAGCAGTGTATGGTATGTGTCCATGGGCCCCAACAGCGGTCAGTGCACTTCAGTACGGCTATAAAGCCATCGTGTGGCACCTGCCTTTTACATACCCCTTTCATAGTGCTTTCATAGTGGAATATCCTGCTTGGTGTAGATGAGCCCTCAGTCAGGCACTCATGACATCCCTAATAGCATCCCTAACGTAATGCATTTTAATGGTATTGTTACTAACAGATGCTTGCAATTTGCATTTGGGAAGGAGCAGAAGAAGATGTCATATGAGCAGGATGCATGTGCCCCACATAAGGCATGGGTGGGGCAGAGCCCATAAAGGCCAGCCCTGCCAAAGCTCAGCCCCTTTTGTTTCTCAGCTCCCCCAGCCCTCCCTTATAACCAGTATGAGATTAGCCAGTCGCTCCCTTTGGAAGGGGAACTGAGTAAGAATTTTGCCTGCTAATTGACATTTCGTGGACAGGTTTTTGCCTACACCATACTGGACGTACCATTAGCGGAGGGTGGGTAAGTAGATGGCCTGCCATGCAGGGATGTGCAGGAATTTGCACAATATTAGAATAGGGCCAGTGAGAACTCTGGCATCTTTTGGTGATTGGCTTATCCAGAGGACCTGCTGCTTAGTTAGGATACAGCTTGCCTTTGGGGACCTTTCTGCCTCAACTCCTCTGAGTTGTACGGCACCAGGCGGGGGTGACACAGGGTGGTCTCCCCACACTTACAAACTGTCCCATAAGAAAGGGCCCAGGTTTTCCCTACTCATGGCTTTGGAGAGTGGCTTGTCCATAAATCCAGGCAAGGTGCCTGAAGTAAGGAATAATGGATTCCCACACTTTCATATACAGATCCAGGTAGGGGTGACACTCCCTCATTTAAATAAAGAGGCCCTAGTTTATCCCAACGTCTGGTGTCTGTGTCTTTATTCTATGCTTCCTTCTCCACTCTGCTTGCACTGTCTGCCTGTATGTTTCCGAGCCTAATTCAAGGTGCTGGTTTTGACCTATAAAGCCTTACACGGCTTGGGACCACAATACCTGATGGAACGCCTCTCCCGATGTGAATATACCCGGTCACTACGTTCAACATCTAAGGTTCTCCTCTGGGTGCCTACTCCGAGAGAGGCTCAGAGTGTGGCAATGAGGGACAGGGCCTTTTTAGTGGTGGCCCCCAGACTATGGAATGATCTCCCTGACGAGGCTCGCCTGCTACCAATGCTGCTATCTTTCTGGCGCCAGGTTAAGACTTTCCTCTTTGCCCAGGCATATGGCGGCACATCTTAATCACCCACATGTTTAGTTTTAATGGTTCTTAATGCTTTATGTATGTATGTTCTGTGTTTTAGAATTTTAAATTTTGTATACTCGTTTTTATCTCAATTTTAGAATTTCTGTAAACCGCCCAGAGAGCCCTGGCTATGGGAACGGTATATAAGTGCAATAAATAAATAAATAAATAAATAGTTCTTCAAACACGTTTTCCCAGTACACACCTCTTTTGAATCCATTTTGGGATTGGAGATGTCCATTGCCAAATTTGGAGAGGTGCACATTTTGAAAGATTGGTCCAAACTCCTGAAAATAGGTACGTTTGCATTAAAATGCAAGCTGAACAAATTCCACATGCTTGTCCCTTCTTGGAACAGACGAGCAGTTGATGGTTAAAACCATTGTCTGAACGGTGCAGCGAGATTTGTTGTTGACTTTAACTTAGTGATGGGTTGTTATTTGTGCTCTGCTCCAGATATATATATATATATATATATATATATATATATATACCAAGCAGGGAATCCAACTGTGTTCATAATTGGATTTTTTTTTGGGGGGGGGGGGAAGCATGATATAGAAAATAGTGTAAATTTTGTGTACAAAATTAGTTGGAAGATTCTCCCCCTACAATCCAGATTCATTTTAACTCCAAACCGGCTCAATCGATTTCAAAAACACTTTATCACAATTCAAAGAAGTTGTGTAAACTCCATCACGATGACCCTGTTCATAATTGAGAAATGCCTAAAATACAAACCAATAGTAGCCGTATATATATATATATGAATTCACAGCAACCGCCTGTATTAATTCTTTTCTTACGCCGTTTCTGCACGCCATATGGCAAATGTTTCTCTCTCTACCCCACCCCCATCACCCACAAATGTAATTTAGATTTCTTTTCACCTTCCCTGGTGAGATTCATCTTACCTTGTAATGACAGTGTGAAACTGGAGTGGAGACCTAACATGAAACTTTATTATTGTTACAATAAATTAACTTTCCCTTTGCTTATTTCCACTCTCAGCGTGAGGCTGGGGCTTGGTGAATCTAATGTTGATGAAATTTTAACTCCATATACAACAGTGATGGATAAAGCTAGCTACTAGAAAGCCTTGTACGTTTTCGGAGTCCATTTTAAATTGTGTTTAAATCTGGTTATGGCATGGAAATAAGCTTGGTCACTCTGTGTACACTGGCAGCTGAACTCTTTTTGGGGAGAGATAGAATGTGCGTAGCCCTGTTGATTCTTCTTAGGAACACAGGAAGCTGCCATCGGTCTATCTAGCCCAGTATTTGCTTATTTATTTATTTATTGCATTTCCTTACCACCCAATAGCCGGAGCTCTCTGGGCGGTTCACAAAAATTAAAAACATTCAAAGTACAAAACAACAGTATAAAACCATAATATAAAATACAATATAAAAGCTCAACCAGATAAAAACAGCAGCAATGCAAAATTACAAATTTAAAATACAAATTTTAAACAGCAAAGTTAAAATTAATTTATAGACTTTTAAAATACTGGGAGAATAAAAAGGTCTTCATCTGGCGTCTAAAAGCATATTATGTAGGTGCCAAGCAAACTTCCTTAGGGAGCTCATTCCTCAGCCGGGGTGCCACAGCAGAGAAGGCCCTCCTCCTGGTAGCCACCTGCCTCACTTCCTTTGGCAGGGGCTCGCTGAGAAGGACCCCTGAGGATGACTTTAGGGTCCAGGCAGGTACATATGGGAGGAGGCGTTCCTTCAAATAGCCTGGCCCCAAGCCATTTAGGGCTTTGAATGTTAATACCAGTACTTTGAATCGGGCCCGGACCTGGACTGGCAGCCAATGAAGTTGTAAAAGGACTGGCATGATGTGGTCTCGTCGGCCAGTCCCTGTTAGTAACTGTGCTGCCCTGTTTTGTACCAGCTGAAGCTTCCGGACCGTTTTCAAAGGCAGCCCCACGTATAATGCATTGCAGTAATCCAAACGAGAGGCCAGGACCCTTCCTTACCCATGGCACCATAGATACTGAGAAGCAGGTAGTTTACGTATAGGAGAAGCATTCAGTGATGCTCATATACTTCATCCACCTTTTGAGGGGTATAATTATTCTAGGGAGGACTGTACCACATAACCCACCCCGCCCCTGCCCAAGATGTCCACCAGCACCCAGATCCTATGACGGAGGGCACATCTCAAATAAACATTCTCTGTATTGGGCCAATGTAACTTTTTTCACCAGTGGCTATGGAAGCCAATGCATCACCACTAACCATGTTTTCAAAATGATTACTCCATTACCAACCCAAGTGCATTAATTATCCTTATATACGATTTTCATTAGCTCAGGTGTTTTCACACCCCGGGAGGCAGCTCAGCTTGGTGGCCATGCAGGAACACCGTGGATTGTAGGAGCAGCGAGGAAAATGAAGCCTCACAGCAGACAAGGTGGGGAGATGATTCTATAGGGGAACACTGATTCAGGGCCTTGCTAGACGAGGCCTTAGCGCGCTTTGAGGCCCGGTTTCCCTGCTGTGTGTCCACATAACGCACAGGGGAATCTGGGCCCAGGCCGTGCTGAAGCCTCCCCTAACGCGCCATAGGTCCGTGGCTTTTTGCGGCTACTCGCTTACTCGCGAGTAGCCGGGAAAAGCCATGGACTGGGCACAGCGCTCAGTGCTGTGCCCATTGGGCCGGGGGGATCCCGGGGGGGGGAGATGGGGGGGAAGGCCGGACCGGCAGGAGAGGGGGGAAAGCCGGACATCGGGGATGGGATGGGGGTGAGGGACAGACAACCGGGGATGGGATGGGGGAGGGACGGACAACTGGGGATGGGGCCGAGGGACAGACAACTGAGGATGGGATGGGGGGAGGGACGGACAACCGGGGATGGGATGGGGGCGAGGGACAGATAATTTTAGGGAAAAAAACCACTTACCTTCTCCGGAGTCTTCAGGGCGCACGTGGCCCCTTTAACAACAACAACAACAAAATATGGCTGACGCTGCAGGGCTACCGTAGTCCCTGCGGGTCGGCTGTCTAGGAGGCGGGGCGGCGTGCGCTAAAGTTAGCACGCCATCGCCCCGCCTCCCTGCCGGCTTGTCCGACTGGGTCTAGCAATGCTAGCAGTGTGCTCACCATAATGGACTGAGATGAGATGGAGGTGGTGGTGATTGAAGCTCTGACTACATTAAAACTACCCTGTTGAGGAACTCATCATTTTTAGCTGCCATGCCCCGTTCCATGAGTGGAAGGGAGAAGAGGCAAAATAATGTCTCTCCCCCCTGTTTTGAAATTTCCCTTCCGCTGGACAGTTGTGCTGCCACCAGGTGGAAGTCCTTCCTCCACCAAACCAGCCTGAAAAGTCTCTGGGTCTGAAGGGCCTACTTGGGTAAACCCAATGTAAAGTGATTACAAGGTTTCAAATAACAATATTTACAAGTTCATGGAAGAAAAAAATCTGTCGATAGGAAAAAAGTTCACAAATCTGGATACACACACACACACTCAAACTCTCTCTGGGTCTTGCTAGACCTACCTTTGAATCCGGCCTTCAGGCGTGGCAAGCCCATGCTACAATTAGCATGGGCCGTCGCGCCTATCCAGACATCAGACGCGACGGGGAAAGGAAAGCCCTGTTGTGTCCTCCATTTTTTAAAAAAAGTTAAAGGGGCCATGTGTGCAGGAGCGCACCAACGAAAAGGTTGGTCTTTTTTTAAAAAAAATAAAGGTTCCCCGCTCCCCCTGCCCCCAATTTCCCCCAATGTCTGATGCCCCCCCGCTTGCCCCCCACTTGCCTGCTTGTTCACCCCTGCTCACCTGCTCGCTCGCCCCCACTCGCCCCCTGCTTGTCCCCCACTTGCCTGCTTGCTTGCCCCTGCTCACCCGCTCACTCGCCCCCCACTTGCCCACTTGCCCCCCCACTCGCCCCCCCACTTGCTCGCCTGTCCACTCACTCACCCCCCGCTTGCCTGCTCGCCCCCTCACTCGCCCATCCGCTCACCACCCCTGCTCGCCATGTCCGATGCCCCCTCCACCACCACCCCGGCCGCGATCTCCCCACCCTGGCTCCCCTCTTCCCCCTTCATCTCTCCTGCCGGGTCTGCTCTTTCCCCCCTGCCCCCATCACTCCCCCCCGTCATTCCCTCGCCCCCGGCCTGATGGGCACAGCTTCTCCCGGCTACTTGCGAATAAGCGAGCAGCCGGGAAAAGCCGCGGAACCAGCTAGACACAAGTGGATCCGGTTATCCCAGGTCAAGGGAGGGTTTAGCCCGGCCTGACCCTGGGATCCCCTGTGCATCATCTGCACGCACAGCAGGGAGTCCAGGCCTCGCACCGGGCTAAACCCTCATCTAGGAAGGCCTCTCTCTCTCTCTCTCTCTCTCTCTCTCTCTCACACACACACACACACACACACACACCCCACACATCTGGCAAGGCAAAGATGCTGTACACACACAATATATGCAACAGAGTAATAAAACAAGCAGGGATAAAACTCATCCAGCCAACTCATGCATACTGTCCCTATTTTATCCAGATTCCTGCTCCACCTAATATCTTACCATCATAAGACAAGCACTCTGTCAGAGAGTTTTCCAGACTCTTTCCTTCCTCTAGGACTCTTGTCTTCTCTCTTGTCTTCTTCTCTCGGACCCTTTCTACACCTGCCTTATTCCCCGGGATCATACCGGGATCATCCCTGTGCGTCCAAGTGATACACGGGGGGTCCTGTGAGCAGGGAGGAATGATCCCTCCATTTTCCTGGAATTTCTGGGACTGTTGTTATCCCAGTTTTACCTGCAGTCCCAGGATGATCCCAAGGCCCATGGGCAGGGCGGTCATTTTGTCCTGGCTTCTTCTCTCCTCCCTGTTAGTAGCAGGGATCAGAAGAGGGAAGGAGCTGGGCTGGGGGGAGTCCAAAAAGACCAGGGGTGGGGTGGGGAGCTGAGTCGGGGTTTTTTTTGTGGTTGTTGCTTTTTTTCACTTACTTTTGCACTGGAGTGCAAATGAGCTCTGGTCCCTGTATTATTATTATTTAAAAATGGCGGCCACAACAGGTGTGACATCCCTCTTCACTTCTAGGGCATAGTGTGGCCATCTGGACTCAAGGTGGCAGTCTCAGAAGCCGGGAATCCTGGGATCATCTCCTCTGCGTCCCTCTACACTCTTACGTGTCGGAACGGTCTCTCTGCTTTTTCTCCCTTTCAGCTTGAGGCTTTTATATCTTCAAATTAGTGGTTTCCTTCCCCAGCTGCAACCAATCAGGAGGGTAGTTTCTTGTTCACTATTGCAACCTCCATTTCTATCTCCATTTCTATTCCTCTGACCTTCAGTCAAACTAGGGATGTAGCGATCAGCAAAACTTGACCCTGCTGACGTTCTGTGAATTCCATCTTGTAGCTCGTTGCGACTAGAGTCCAAATCTGACTGTGAACTTCATTTCCCCCCTTTTCACATGGAAAACCATGCATATCTCTATGAATAATTTTCCAAATGCACATAACAGTGGAGCACATTTTTTCCCCTTGTGGGGGGATGTATTCATTTTTGAAATATATGCATTTTTGATTTGTATGCATTCTTCTCCTATGATTAAAGTGTATTTGTGAACATTCTTGACATCGGATGCATGAGGCAGCTGTCTCATTCTGCTTAATGGTGGGATAAGCCTTGTAAAATCCAAAGGTAATATCCCCTTCTGAGCAGGAGGTGGGATGGATACTAGGCTTTAAAGAGGGCACTTAGAATCCTAGAAGAGTAGAGTTGGAAGGGGCCTATAAGGCCATCGAGTCCAACCCCCTGCTCAATGCAGGAATCCACCCTAAAGCATATCTGACAGATGGTTGTCCAGCTGCCTCTTGAACCGCCCAGAGAGCTTTGGCCATTGGGCGGTATAAAAATGTAATAAATAAATAAATAAATATTGAAGGCCTCTAGTGTAGGAGAGCCCACAACCTCCCTAGGTAACTGATTCCATTGTCGTACTGCTCTAACAGTCAGGACGTTTTTCCTGATGTCCAGCTGGAATCTGGCTTCCTTTAACTTGAGCCCGTTATTCCGTGTCCTACGCTCTGGGAGGATCGAGAAGAGATCCTGGCCCTCCTCTGTGGGACAACCTTTCAAGTATTTGAAGAGTGCTCTCATCTTTCCCCTCAATCTTCTCTTTTCCAGGCTATGAGAGCCAAGTTGGTGATGTCGATTTAGAGCCAAGCTGGTGCAGTATATAAGACCTATGGTTCTTTTACTGTCAGACCTTTGTTAACAGGTTGATTGGCGACTTTACTGCCATGTAGATACGTCTAATTCCTTTCCGCTGCTCAACAAATGGAAGAGAGGGTGAATACCACCAAACAGAGCTGCTTAGAGTGGAAAAGGCAAACAGCAGATCTACTTCTTCCTTCTTGTATTTGAAGGGTTTTGCATCTAATCGTTATTATGATTACCTCTACAGCTTTGTATCGGTGGAAGGTTATTTCTTTCTCTCTTCCCCCCCCCCCCCCCGTCTCCCCTTTTGTTTTTAAGCTTCCACTTAGCGGATGCATAATGCGTAGTGCCGCGCTCAGCAACGAACGCTGTTATCTGATTTGGAGTTTCATGTCTGGAAGTCCTCAAGCTGCTTTATCTGAAGATCCTGCCCGCATAATTGTATACTTAGAATTCAACAGCTATATAACAGGAAAAAAGGCTCCATGTTCAATCTGGAATTCCAGAAAAAAGATACTTCTGAAACAAGCACAAGAGTGGTTGGTGCAAGGGGAGGTTGTGAAGCAAGTGAACAAAGCCAGTTACTCAATTGGCTTCGAGCAATTGTCTCTGGATGGGGTGCAGAGAAATTAACAAAAGGGGAAATCCTGGTCCCTGCACATTTTTATTAAAAAAAAAAGTGCTGTAGAGCTGGAAAAAGTGCAGCAAAAAGAGCAACCAAAATGATAGGGCTGTGCGCACACTTCCCGAACCGCTTCGGATCCTGCTTCGGACCTCCTGGATCGGGGAAAACTGGTTTGGGTCGATCTGGACCTCCCCTGATCCACTCTGCAAGATCCAGAGGTCCGGATTGATATTTGGCCCCCATTTTGCTCCTCCTTCCCCACTTACTTGCCTCCACGGCGGATGGCTGAGGCAGGTGAGTAGGGAAGGGGGGACAAAATGGGGGCCCAATAAGTCCCCCTCCCCGTTACCTGGTTCCACCATCAGCCGCCACATGGACCGTGGCAGCAGCGGACGGTGGAGCCGGGTAAGACCCCTCCCCCACTTACCTGGCTTTGCTACCGTCACTGCACAGACTATGCAAGCTCCCCTCCCCACTTACCTGGCTCCAAAGCTTCTGAACAGTCCGAATTGCTTCGGACCATACCAAACCGCTTCGGACCGATCCGGATCTCCCCCATTCCGATCCAGAACTGGGCTTTGGAGGTCCGGCCCGGCCCTCTCCGCTTCGGATCCGGGGATCTGTAACAGAGCGGAGCACACCCCTACAAAATGATCATGGGGCTGAAATGCCTTTCATGTGTCCTGGCCCAAATCACAACAGAGACGCTTTCTATGTTCCAACGCACTTTTATTTTGATAGAAGGGATTTTTTTAAAAAAAACATTGCAACGGAGAGCCCACTTTAGCCAAGGTGCAAACTCTGACTCTTATGTATTCTGTTGTTATGCAGGCATTAAGCAATTTGAGCATGTGCCAAAAGCTGCATTGATCCAACAGGGAATTCTAGCTGACCACAGGTTTCCTGTAGCCTGGTTGCCTGGAACATCAAAAGGAAGGGAAGTCTGGCCCAACCACAGTAGCTAAGTGTGGTGTGCGTGTGTTTTTAAAAGTTACTACTCAGCTATAAGACAAAGACAATGTCTGATGTCTGACCTTTCTATTCAGATTGATCAAACATGGCTTCTCTTATGTCAAGATATGCCTTGGCTACCACACATGAGAGGACAGACTACAGCAAGTACCTAACCCCTTCTACTGTTTAGGGGGGGAAAGACAAACAAGGCTGAATCCTTTCCACATTTAGGCCATGTCTAGACCTCCTGGTGTTCTGGGAGGGAGGGGGGAGGATCTCATGATTTTATCATCACGAGATCCTCCCCCTCAGTCCACACATGGCAGCGCGACATCCCGCGAATCACACCTGTTGTGGTGGCCTTTTTTTCTTTAAAGAAAGAAGAGCTGGCACGCATGAGCGCTCCGGCGAAAATAACGAGGTAAATAAATAAATAAAACTGATCCCGCGCCCCTCCCCTGATATGTAAGGAGCACCTGAGGAGCTCCGTGCCTGGTTCCCGGCTCCTCGTATTTACTCGCAAGGAGCCGGGACGAAACCGGGATGGCTGCCCACACATTCCACGGTCTCGGGATGATCTAGAGACTGTGGGAAGAGTCTGGATTAAAGCCGTACTGGTTATCACAGGCAAAGGGAAGGATCATCCCTCCCTGCCAGAGGGATCCCCTGTGTGTCATGTGGATGCACAGGGATGATCCCGGGGTAATCCCCTGGATAACCCCTTGTGTAGACATGGCCTTAGACAGAGGGGAAATCCAGCATTCAACCAGCCAGCAGGTGGGGAGGAGAACTTCTCCAATATCCCCACCCCCAGAGATAGATTCCACAAGTAAGAATGGTAGAAGCATTCTTCTTTCACACACACACACACACACACACACACACACACCAGGTGTGTTTTGTTTATTTTTGTTGGGAGGTTGTGTACCACGACTGCAAGGGTCAATGACAACATACTTTATGGGCATTGTCTTTGTTCAATATGTTGATGTGAACATTTGCTAGAAAGATGGGATACAAAATAAACGGTGGAAATCAAACCAATGAGTGATATCCTGGAACAGCAAAAGGTCACATCCATCCATAAGGCTGTTCCTTGTCTTCCAACCCCATCACCACTCTTCTAGGTCTCCAGTCATCATGAGAATTTGCAAATTCCCATGACGACTGAAGACCTAGCATCGTATCCTAACTTCCTCATATTTCTCCTAAATGCTGGGAGTTTTGTGGTTTGCCTTCTCTGACCCAGTGGTCATTTTCAGACTCTGGACTTAAAGTCCATGAGTATTACTTCACTTAGTTTAAAATGCGGCAAGCCAGGCCAGCTCGATTTGGGGAAACTCACCCACTCATTTTGCTGGGCATCTGTCCCAAAGTCCTGCCTTTCTGGCAACACTGCTACGACCCTGGTATTTTGGTGGTGAGGAAGGTCAAAAAAGTGGTCAAGAAGGACACAGAGAAACTGGAGCATGTTCAGAAGAGGGCAACCAGGATGATCAGGGGTTTGGAAACAAAGCTCTATGAAGAGAGACTGAAAGAACTGGGCCTATTTAGCCTGGAGAAGAGAAGATTGAGGGGAGACATGAGAGCACTCTTCAAAGACTTAAAAGGCTGTCACACATAGGAGGGCCAGGATCTCTTCTCGATCCTCCCAGAGTGCAGGACACGGAATAACGGGCTCAAGTTAAAGGAAGCCAGATTCCAGCTGGACATCAGGAAAAACTTCCTGACTGTTAGAGCAGTACGACAATGGAACCAGTTACCTAGGGAGGTTGTGGGCTCTCCCACACTAGAGGCCTTCAAGAGGCAGCTGGACAACCATCTGTCAGGGATGCTTTAGGGTGGATTCCTGCATTGAGCATGGGGTTGGACTCGATGGCCTTGTAGGCCCCTTCCAACTCTGCTATTTTATGATTCTATAAAATACTTGAAAGGTTGTCACACAGAGGAGGGCCAGGATCTCTTCTCGATCCTCCCAGAGTGCAGGACACAGAATAACGGGCTCAAGTTAAAGGAAGCCAGATTTCAGCTGGACATCAGGAAAAATGTCCTGACTGTTAGATCAGTACGACAATGGAACCAGTTACCTAGGGAGGTGGTGGGCTCTCCCACCCTAGAGGCCTTCAAGAGGCAGCTGGACAACCATCTGTCAGGGATGCTTTAGGGTGGATTCCTGCATTGAGCATGGGGTTGGACTCGATGGCCTTGTAGGCCCCTTCCAACTCTGCTATTTTATGATTCTATAAAATACTTGAAAGGTTGTCACACAGAGGAGGGCCAGGATCTCTTCTCGATCCTCCCAGAGTGCAGGACACAGAATAACGGGCTCAAGTTAAAGGAAGCCAGATTTCAGCTGGACATCAGGAAAAATGTCCTGACTGTTAGATCAGTACGACAATGGAACCAGTTACCTAGGGAGGTGGTGGGCTCTCCCACCCTAGAGGCCTTCAAGAGGCAGCTGGACAACCACCTGTCAGGGATGCTTTAGGGTGGATTCCTGCATTGAGTGGGGGCTTTGACTCGATAGCTGTATAGGCCCCTTCTAACTCTACTATTCTATGATTCTATGAATTCTGATCATCAGAAAAGTGAAAAAAAAAGAGCACATTATAGCACAGATGTTGTACCACCAACCCACCTTAGCTAGGTGGTTGTCCCATGCAAGGGTCTGTTTTCTTCTCACCTTTTCCCCTCACTCTAGGCATGCATGCTTTAACTTTTCTGGTGATCAAGCTTCTTTGCATTGCCCCTTGGTCCTGGGAATAATTAGGTGTCCTGATTTCCATTGCGATTTGGTCATTCTTCATGGCAATCAGACAGGTTGCGCATTTGCATCGACGGAAAGCCATTTAAGTAGTGCTTAGGCGGTGATCCTTTTTGCCTACGGACAAAGGTCATCTGACTTTTGAATTGGCTGTCCGTGTGATGCTCAACGTTTCTTGATTAATGGTTGGAAACGAGGCAAACTGGATGCTGAATATGTATTCAAGAGGCTCAAAATCTGTGCAATCTTTTAACCTTTGTCCCTGATAAATATTCCAACATGCTTGAAACTTGTTAATAAATATTTTATTCCGCCTCTTTCCGGGCAACAGATGGTGCTTCAAAAAAAGGAGGGGTGTCCATGCATTAAAGTGGAAAAGGGAACTTTAAAGAAGAAAGAAATTGTACTTGATGGGTGGAAAAAAATTATGCATTGTGTTTCATATTCCACAGTCCAGAATAAAGGCACAAAAATACTAGCATTGGGGGTAACTGAGTCCCAACTGTATTACATTGCCCAATTGCAAAGGGATGCCTCAGGCCATAGCTTGATGGGGCTTTATCACATGACACACAGGGGATCCCGGGATCAGGGAGGGATGATCCCTCCTTTGCCCCGGGATACGGCCCTGCACTTTAGACCCACTTTTTCCACGGTCACGGGATGATCCTGAGACCGTGGAAAGTGTGGCCCACCGTCATGGTTTGTCTCGGCTCCTCATGGTTACTCATGAGGAGCTGGGACCCGCACACAGGGCACAGAGCTCATCAGCAGCTCTATGCCCAACAGGGGTGGGTGGAGGGAATAGGTGGTGTGTGTTTTTTTAAATGTACCTTTTGCGCACAAGCGCTCGTGCGCTCCTTCCACTTTAAAAAAAAACGGTGTGTGTGACATCCTCTCCCTCTGAGGTCCTTGCACGCCATGTGTGAGCAGAGGGGGAGATCTTGCGATAAAAATATAGTCAGATCTTCACCCCTTCATCACACTAGACCGGTAGGTCTAGCTGAGGCGTCAGTATTTACCCCTTTTCCCACTTTCCATTTTAACTAGGGATATATGAGAAAATGATTTAAGTCCATTTTTGATCCGGATTTACCCAGTTCATAACTTCTGGAACGAGCACAATGTCATACGTTATCTGCGGTTGACGTCTGCACATTTTCATGTTGCAGTGTTGTCGTGGAATTGTGTGAATGGGCCGTTTTGTCTGTGCCTACCCTGTTTTGATGTAAGCCCTTTCTATTAGAAATTAAGTTCTATAGCAATTTGACCGAAACTGTAGCTGAAAATATATTGAGCAACACTTGCTCAACCAACAAGAAGTGTTGACACATTAGCCAGAGTGTGAGCCTCCCAGCGAGGACAGGAAGAGTAGCAACCACAAAGGAACAGATGTTCCAGGATTGCAATACCCATCTACGTATTGTTTTTTCTAGTCTTAGAATTATCTGCACTTTGCACATGCTTAAATGCCTTGTCACAAGATGGTGTCAACACCAGCAGTTAGAGGGTGGATTAAGATGTCTGCAAGGCAAGATAGCCGGAAAAGAAACAGATAGAGATGTATTTCCTGTAACTATTGCAATACTCATATATGTATAGTATTCTAGTCAGAGAAGTACTCAAACTCCGTACATGCCTAAATGCTTTGCTTCTCATTGGTTATTGCATTGCAGAGCTGTATTATGATTGGTAATAAAGTTCTGCCATTGTATCTGGGGATAACTGATCCTATAAATATGTTAGCCTTTCCTGAAATTATTGGGCAGTTCCTCAGGTCTTCTGAGACTGTCACCTTGCAGCACTGCAGGCTGCTTGTAATAAACCTTCTAAAGAGAGAGAAATTGTGTCTTGAGAGTCTGTGACCACCACTCAGCCAACCAGGGGGACCCGCCCTTTCGGGTTCCGCCACAGTGTGATTCACGGATCCCAAGAAAAGCATTCGACAGCATGCACACATTTGAACGACGTTCATGAAAAGATCCGTATTTCGGGTGGGGAAGAAACGTGCACATATCGGTGGTAATCAATGAGGGAAGAAGGCATTCGTTTCAAAAATGCACACCGTTGATGTGTACATTTGGCAACGATATGTGTGGAACTAAGCACAGATTTGTGGAGGAAGGGACGAATGTGGGACAATGCCCCCTATTGGGTGTTTTGATAAAGTGTTTTTGGAACGACTGAGAGATTTCGCTTTGAAAATTAGCTACTCAGCAGGCCGGCATTAAAATTAATTTAATGGAGTGTAAATTAACGCACTTGACACTTTTTTGATCATTTCTTTCCCCTTTAGCTGCTGACCAATAGAAATTAAAAAGTTTACCCCCTCATGAGCTCAGGACATTAGAATGCCGCCACGTTCTCCCACCCGCATGGCAATCTCGTCTCTCGCCCACCCTTTTCTAGAGCTGTTGGCTCTATGCACCAGATTTAAGAGTCTTTCAATATGAAGCATCGGTCTAAAAGTTTGCATGCAATAAACTCGCTCTTCAAATGCCATTTCTTTCGGAGGACCTGGGCTGTGCCAGGGGGAGCCGGAATGCGTAACAGGGTTTGCGTCTTAAATTTACCGTGGAAGTTAATTAAGAATGTTGAGGGTTTACTGCAATGATTTGCTGAACGGTACAATGAAATATTGACGGCCACAAAGAGGTGACTCAGTGCAACTTTCGATAAGCTGATAAATATTAAAGCGCATTATTAGGTGTTTATTTCATTTTTCTGGATGAGGGGGGAGTTTGCAAAAACGACAATAAACAGCATAATAATTTAATTGTCATTGTAAAATGCCTCATGGTGTCGGCAGAGTAAATTGCCACAAAAAAGCCATTAGGGAAATTCATGGCCCCCTGTAAATGTAAAGTGTTTTGCCGATGCACCATAAATAATGCCACTCATTCCAGGAATACAAAGTGTGGGAAATAAATTAAGACAACCACAACCCAAGTGGACGTTCAGGTGATGATGATATTTTTTCTCTCCATCCAGGCTGTTTCCAGGAACTGCGACTGGACCGAGAGGGCAGAGACAAACTCAAGGTTTAATTACGGCCGTGGTAAATCACCCATGGATGTATTGTGCCATATTGACAGAGCTCAAAGATCGCTCCACTGTCCAGTTCAATAACGTGGGCGGTGGATGAGGAGGAGGAGGAGGAGGAGATATATTTCAGATGCCATTAAACCTGAGAGGAACTTAAGAAGCTTTTGCTGTGTTTTCCCCCCCTCATGGATGTGGAAAAGGCTTCGTTCACAAGAAATGTAGGGAGGTAAATTGGTCCCAATCAGATTCAAAGAACGGATTTATGGTTAGGAATATACTGAGTCTGACCATTCATCCATCCAGCCTTGTATTATATATTATTATTATTTATGAATTTTTATTATAAGTTTTAACAAAATAAAACGAAACAAAAATGCAAGTGTAGCTACATCCTTCAAAGTCCTCGGTTTCAAATATTACCATGTTCTAAAATGGGGGAAAGGAGTAAATGACACATAAACGTCAGTGAAGGCAGACCAAGGCCATGTCTTCAGAGTGCCGAGCTGGTGCCACTCCTCCGTCAAACCCCACGGTATTGCTGCTGTGGGGTGGCGGCGAGTTATCTAGACCAAGGGAGGCCATGCAGGGGTTCTGGCCATCATTTGGCCCACCAGCTGCGTCCCTCCCCTGGCTTCTGGCACCCAATGGGAGGTTGCCTTCTGCCAGGAATGCCCCCTGTCACAGCACCAGAGTGTGGACAGATGGTGGAAGACCAGTGTTGACCTCTCTCCGGCAGGAAAAGTCATGGTATGTCCCCAACTTTTCCACTGGACATCTTTCTCTCTTTGTCCCACAGTGACAGCAAATTGGCGGCTGTGTCATATAACAGGTGCAGCGCTGATTCGGAGACACCCTGGGGCAAACACAACATTTAGACAGTCCCCAAATCCCCAAATATAAGTCCATTGTAAATGGTGCTTATATACCTGTGGGGAAGAAGAAAGAGCAAGGGGACAGGAGCAGGCAGAGGAAACATCACGGCCTACTCCAGTTGGACTCCCCTCTTTCGGGAGCAGAACAATCCCATCAGCCCTGTTCCCAGTCCACTTAATTTCTCTCTCTCTCTCTCTCTCTCTCTCTCTCTCTCTCTCTCTCTCTCTCTCCCTCTCCTCTTCCCTCCTGGACTCCTTTTCCTTGTGTGTCATGTCTTTATTAGATTGTAAGCCTGAGGGCAGGGACTGTGTTTTTTGCTAACTGTAAGCCTTTTTTTTGGCTGAGGAGCATGGTATAAATATGATAAATAAATAGAATAAATAATAAATATACCACTCTTTCAAAAGTTGCTAGTATTATTAGGCCACATGCACGATGGCGGACATTTTGTACAAGGCCACCCTTTGAGCAGCCATTTTCTGAGACTTCCCATTAGACATTCTCAAAATTCAAAAAGTGCCCAAGTCAAGTTGATTGTATTGAACAACCAGCCATTATACAGTTTCACATAGGTGTTAGATTCATTCATTCCCACCTGCCCACAAAAGGTTGGGGACCCATGATCTACATCACCAACCTTCCCAATGGCCATGTTAGCTGGGAACGATTGGTATTGGAGTCCCACATTTTTGGAGGGCCACAGTGTGAAGGAAGGCTGATTTGGGCCTAATCTACATCAATCAGGATATTGCACTATGAAAGTGGTATGAAAGCGATATATAAAAGGCAGGAGCCACACTACTGCTTTATAGCGGTATTGAAGTGCACTGACAACTGTTGGGGCCCACTGACACAGACCATATACCGCTTTCATACCTCTATATCCTGTTTGGTGTAGCTCCTGCCTTGTATATACCACTTTCATAGTACAATATCTTGCATGGTGTAGATGAGGGCCTAGCCAACTTCTCCCCCTCACACAAGCACGTCTTTCCACAAGGCCATCTGCCAGTTTCCCAATCCACTATATGAATTTGTATAGCTCATAATGTTCAGCTGTATTATGAGTCAAGCTAAACATGTTCCATCCCCATTGGGTTTTTTTGAGGTATGTGTGTGTTCCTCACTTAGGGTCCTCTCTATTTCTGCAGACCTTGGGGTATCCCTAAGCCTGCTCATTCTTCCCCCTTTTGGGTTCAAGAGGCAGCTGACCAACCACCTGTCAGGGATGCTTTAAGGTGGATTCCTGCATTGAGCAGGGGGGGTTGGACTAGATGGCCTTTGAGACTCCTTCCAACTCTACTATTCTATGATTCTATGATTCATGGTTACAAAAGCAATGACACTCATGCTTGAACATCAGAAATATCCAAAATACTTTTTATAGTTTCAATCAAACATTGCCTTTGTATGTCTCTGTTCTTGAAAACAAAGCTATTTCAAATTATGTTTTTTTTTTAATTTTTGTTTTGCTTTTGCTTTTTAAAATGCAGACGGAGCTCTGTTATACTGTGATCTAGTTGGGAGAAAGAAGGAGGTTCAATGGGGGCCTGGTAGGTGGGAAGGCAGAATTCTCAACAACTTAATTGTGTCAGACAGCAACATCTGTGGTAAACATATTGAATGGCTAAACAATACAGCTGTTAGATATTTCCTACGAGCAAGGAAATTCTGTGGCCATATGCAATACATTACCTGTGCTTAATTAGTTGAGATCCTTAATGCAATTCAAGAAGGAAAAGAAAAACCATCAGTAAAGGCATCCATTCAGTTTGGCTCTCCCTATGTCATCCATCAGGCTTACTTCTGCCTTGGTGAATCGCTGATCATATTGTTTGAGATCTCCGGAGCCCTGTTAACAACGTGGCATATGGTCTCGTCCAGTTATGGTGTCTTAAGATCTTCGTCTGACAGAGCAAATGGGGAAATATTTGTCAACGAAGCACCTCCCATGTAGATCCCTGAATAAAACACGTCGGACCATTTATAGCTGCAATTTGGTGCGAATTTTGCGGTTTGCGGCTGCCATTTTGTGCAAAATGCGGCCTGCCATTTTGTGGCATGGCACCTTGGGTGGGTAGGGGAGTGGGCAGAAGGTAGAAAGAAAGAGTGGATGCTTGGCCGGATCACTGGCGAGGGAGGTGGTGGGGGCAGCAGGCGCTTTGAGTAGGGAGAGGTGACACAGTAGACAGTGTGCTATTTTACAGAAGGCAATCCTCTATTTGAAGGCACCCGCTACATGATGGGTTGGCCAATCCAAATCTGATTTGAAGATAATGAACTCTAGGAAGGGAAAACAGGCATCAGCCTTGAAGTTGCCAATTTTCTTAATTTGCACTTCCTGGACCAATACATGAACCAAAACACAGTTTACACTCCCAAGAATCAGAATTCTCCAAATGTTGCAATGCAAAATACTTGTTCAGAAACATGCACATTGTTATAAGGTAGCTTCTGTGAGCAGTACTGACTCCATTTTGAAACAACCCAACACCCCACCTACAGACTGAGAGCATTCACAAAAGGCCTGGGTCAAGTAACCATTTCCTGATAGACTTCTTCAAATGCATTCCCCAGAGACAAAGGTAGGGGTAAAACTAAGCAGAATATGAATGCTGGATGGCAGGAGTCATACCTGGTCATACACTTACTAATGCAGCCCTCTTGCTGAACTCCCCGCTGCATCAAGTACAGCCATCATCCCAAATCACCCTCTTTTGTTCCCATAGCAAGTAGATCTTTAGATAAGATCATACAAAAACCCTCAAGTTTGGGGGAAGAGGCAGGCTAGCTCTCTCTCTCTCTCTCTCTCTCTCTCTCTCTCTCTCTCTCTCTCTCTCTTGAACCAGAAACACAGAGCATACTACACATTCAAGCTTGTGAGAGCAAGCTGCCATGGGTGAGTGCTTTGCCTCGCTGTATTCTTTTCCTCTTCACCTAAGACCAGGTGTTGTAACGCTCCCCAGTTCTGGTCTACAGGAAAGGGCTGCAGCCCAAGGAAAGGTATATTGCAGTTAAAGGTTCCCTCTACTCTTTCCCCTGCTGTCTCTGTGTGTATGCTCTTAAGTCTCAAAAAGTCTATTTTTCAGTCTTGAAACTGCTTCTAAGCCTCCACTTGCTCAGCTAATTTCCCCAAACTAGCTTGTGCCTTTGTATTTGTTTCAACCTCAATAAATGTGCCATTGTGGCGTTATCCCCTTCAGTGCTATAAGTTTCTTGAGTAAGAATCGCCTTACTTAGCCACAAATGCTCTATTGCCAATGTCAAAAGATTCCTTATAAGCGGGTGTAAGTCTCATTAGAACGTGTGCAAGTTTGTACACGGGTCTAATGAGAGCACATCACGTAACAATATGTTAGTGAAGGTAACACTGATAGCACAAAGGGAGAGGAATCCTATGGCCCCTAGGTCAGAGTGAGTGTTCTGACCTTGGAGCCAGGAATCCATACTCTCCACTCTCTTCATCCCCTCCCCCCACCAGCCAGCATGAAAAGAACCATCTGCCTAGATGAAGGGACCTCAGGGAGGCTATAGAAGGGGCATTCTGGTAGGCAGGAGGGGAGGGGACTGGGGAGGCCAGCATATGAGCTATCCCAAGGCCTCTCCATCCCGAAGTAAGGATCCAGTCTTCATTGTTCTCACCAAAAGGCTGAATTAAATAGAAATATAAGGAACTGTTATTGGTCCATTGAGTTTGGTATAGACCAGTGGTCTTCAACTGTTCCAGGCCTGAGACCCACCTTGGACTCCCAACCAGTAACATGGGGCCCACTTTCATAATATCAAAATTGCCCAACATGGCAGCAACAACAGCTTTGCTGCAACCCGCTTCAACTGACCTCATGAGCCATGTTTGGGTCATGATGCCACCAGTTGAAGATCACTGGTGTAGACTATATTGACTAGGGGCAGTTCTCCAGGGTTCCAGGTTTCAACCCACCTCTACTTGACTCAACCCTCTTCCACACATCAGGGATTGAACCTGGGTCCTTCTGGATGAAAATCAGGGGCTCTACCACTGAGATATACCCCTCCCCTTAACACATAGAACGCAAGTGCCTTAACTGAATCAGACCATTGGTCAACTGAGCTCAGCATTGTCAACATGTCCCAATAAAACTTCGCAGGATTTCAGGTGGAAATCTTTCCCATGCCTACCTGGAGAAGCCGTAGACTGAACCTTGAACTCTCCCACTAGGCTAAAAGAAGAAGCAGAACTTGCTAGATGACTACAGTGCACCTCATTATAAATAACCCCAGGCATAGGAAGAAGTATGTCTCTTCCCCTCCATCGCTGTCCAGAGCCAAGATTTTTTTTGGGGGAAATGAACATTCAAGGAGTCGCTTGGGGTTCTCCTCGCTTCCTGTGCTCCCCCATCTGCCCGCGCTTTGCATGTCTCGAAGAAGCGTCCTGCTGGTTCTAAAGCAAAGCTAGACCCTGAACGTCTCTTTCATCGCTGCACCCCCTGCGAAAACTCGGCCGGTCCTGGTTTTGAGGTGGAAGAGGAGCTGGTAATGATTACAGGCGAGGCAAAGAGCGCCGGAGAAGGGAGGGTTGCTGGAATGGGGCTCCCCTGCTTTGACAGCCAATTACCGCCTGAACCTACCAAGTCGTGCTCCTCACAGCATTTAACAGACGCAGCAGGGGCTAACCTTGAAGAGCCGGCAGCCTCCCTCCCACAGACATGAAATGAAAACAAAAAGATTCCTCATTAACGAGTTGGAAGCCAAGGACAGGTCTTGAAAATAAGTCAATTCCTTTCTTTCTTTCTTTTTTTTTAAAAAAACACTGTTCAGAATAATAGGATCACATGTTAGCGCTGTAGATTCATGTAAATACTAGACTTTTTAAAAGGGAATGACAAACAGCCCACCCCCTGTGAATGCAATTTTGAACCACATGGAAGTGGAGGGCAAAAGGAACCAATATTTGACTATAGAGCAAATACTGGATCTTTAATTTGGAGTTGAGGAAGGTGCCCACGTACGCATCGTCAAGAAAGAATTTGGACTGGAGTAAGGTGCATGCTTACGTATAGCCCCCAAAGAGGAAATCTCTCTCTCTCTCTCTCTCTCTCTCTCACACACACACACACACACGTCAAAAGAGGTCGCCACTGTGCATAAAATGTGTATACGTTAATTTTCAAGTCTGAATACACATTAACATATAACAACTGTAATTTAAAAGGAAATAAAATGCATCTCACCATTGTTTATTGTTATTTTATTTGTTTAATTTATTTTCATCTGCTTTTTAGTGCAAAACTCTCAAAAAGTGACTGACTATATTATACATACACACACACACCAAGGCAGCTGGACAACCACCTGTCAGGGATGCTTTAGGGTGGATTCCTGCATTGAGCAGGGGGTTGGACTCGATGGCCTTGCAGGCCCCTTCCAACTCTGCTATTCTACGATTCTATGAATTAGGGATGCCTGAGATATCTGAGTTTGTTTTGGTTTCAGGTTTACCCAGTTCATGCAAGATGTGGTGATGGCTACCAATTTGGATGACTTTAAGAGGGTGTTGGGTAAATTCCTGCAGAAGGCTATCCGTGGCCACTTCTCCTGATGGCTATGCGCTACCTCCAATATCAGAGGCAGTATCCCTGTGTACACCAGTTCATGGGGAACATGGGTGGGAGGGTGCTACTGCACCCTGTCCTGCTTGGTCGACATCTACTGGGCTACTGTGTGAACATAGTGCTGGACTAGATGGACCCTTGGACTGTTCCAGCAGGGCTCTTCTAATGTTCTTATGTTCACCTCTGCTGATCTTCAAGGTTGCCTGGTTATGTATAAGGAAAAAGTGGTCTTCTAGGTATCCTGGTACCAAGTTGTTTAGGGCCATATATGATAGCAACATATGTTCTTAAAGTTGGTGGGTCGTATCTCGCTGAAGCTACTCAATCTGAAGCTGGATAGCTAGGTGTTGGCCGAAGATATCTTGTTGCCAGAGGCAAAGGACAATATGACCTCCTCCCATGCCGTGTATAAAAGCTGACTGGACTGACAGATGGATTTGTCTTTAACACTGATGATAGGCATGTATCCCCCACTGTCCCTGAAAGCTGCAGGCTAACTTAGGGGGCGTAGAACAAATGAAAATACAACTGAATTTTGGTCATTTTTTCATTCTTCCCACAATGGATTAAGACTCCTTGTGAGTCCTCTTTGTTTGTTTAGGAATATTATCCTGAGCTAAAAGGAATCTGTCCTGGTTTTGAGACTCCATGTGTAACAGTCAGGACTCTGATTTTCCCTGTTGGTTTTCTGGCTTTGCAGGAGCAGCGCTCCGTGTCCCCACGTGTCCTTTTAGCATTCCATTGAGCTGCCATCACTACTCCATCCTGCTCAAATCTTTCTGCCCCATTTTGCCCACGCCCTTGATGCCCACAGTGCTATCTGGAGATATGGGAAAGCCCCTAGGATGAATATGCTTTTGAGATTCAGATCATTTCGAGCTAGTTTTCTCCTCCCTGGAGGACAGACGCAGTCCCCAGCAAGCACACCTGCTGCGATGGGAAATTGCTGTGAAGCCAGAATCGCATCTGTTGCTAGAGTGACTTGTAAACACCATCAGCCAACCGCCACAACTCTTGCAGGTCTTTTGTTCTGGGAAAGAAGGTTGTGCTCATGTCATGGAAATCTGTAGCGCTCATTACAATACTGCACTCTTCTGCAGTGGAGGCTGTTGGCTGTGGGGTTAGAGGGGCAAGTGAATCCACTCTGGGTTTCAGTCAGAACTCTAAAGGAGCTCTCAAAGTGCCGGTGATATTGCCACCACCAGGCTCTTCTGCTCTTTTGTATGGTCTCCCTCACCATTTCTGACTAGCAATGTCGCTGCATTTCATCTATGTTAGCAGTATGATTCCAAGGTGCTCTCTCTCTCTCTCTTTCTCTCCCAAAGTCCTTCCCTAGCTTGGACTGCAAAATACGTTCCTATGCATGACCAGACAGGATCCAATAAACCATGGGTGCCCTGTCCTCTGCATATGGTGCTCCAGGAATGGAGTTCCAGGGATTTAGTCAGGGGGAGTTCTAAAGCAGGGCTGTGCACTGCCTTGGGCATGAACGCCAAATGGTACTGGATCAGGCCAAGGCACCTTGAAGCGTATCCAAATGCATCTGAAGTGCTTCGAGGTGTTTCAGCCAGATTTGGAGTAGGGGTGTGCACGGACCCCCCGATCCACAAATTGTGGATCAGGCCTGCTCCGCCCTGCCTCGATCCGCCTAGGGGCTGCTCCGCTCTGCTGCGGAGCTCCGGCTCCGAATCGGAGCTCTGCAGTGGCGGGGAGTGACGCCAGGTAAGGCTCCCCTCCCTCCTCCCCCTTACCTGTGTCCGTCCCCCTTGCGCCCTTACCTGGCTCTGCCGCCGTCGCTGCATGGGCAGCGGCAGTGACAGCAGCAGGGCCAAGTAACCCCCACTTACCTTTTTTGCGGAGCTCCGGATCGAGGCGAAGGATCCGCCTTCACCTCAATCCGCTCCGCAACGCTCCGCGGCTCCCCCGATCCTCTTCGCCTCCGCCTTAAGCAGAGGCGAAGCCCCCCGATCTGCTCCTGCTTCTCCAGTCCGAGGAGAAGCGGAGCACATCCTTAATTTGGAGTGGTGGTGAGATGCTGCCCCTGGCTGCCATGAGGCTGACTGAGCTTCCATTGGACTACCCACTCACACCCTGCCTGCCTCTCTCCCTGCTCACCCCAAGAACCTGGAACTTCTGCCCCTGCCACCCACGGGACTTAGCTACACATCCTCGCTCAGAGCTGCCATTTAAAACAAAGATGGGGTCTCTGTAGCTTTCCTAGATCTGTCATCACAAACTATGTGGTAGAGCACATGCTTTGCAGGCCGGAGGTCCCAGGTTCAATACCTAGCATCTCCAGATAGGGATGTCCATCCCTGGAGAATCCAGTTCTTTTTTAGCTCGACTTGAGTTCTCTGGATTTGTATCTGTGAGCCAAGCTGCAGTGTGTTTCCCTTAGGAATGCCAAGAGCGCCCAGCTGCGTCTGGGACTCCAGAAGACCCCTTCACCATTGTATCAATGGGGCCTTTAAGGCCACCACGGGTTGAGGGATACACAGTTTTTGATGGCTCCCAAAACTGTGCAGTTCCCCCCACATTGCATCAATGGTGGCCACCATTGATACAGGAAAGGGAAGTGCATGATTTTAGTGTACATGTAGGTGGTTGCTGAGCACTTGTCAGGCAAGCCAATAATTTAAAACAGGCTCACATGGTCCATTGAGTGGGACTGGGCGGCATCAGGGCAAGTGTCCACCAAGGAGCTAGTGTGGCATAGTGGCTAAAGTGTTGGACTTGGAGTCGGGAGATCCGGGTTCTAGTTCCCACTCGGCCATGGAAACCCACTGGGTGACTTTGGGCCAGTCACAGACTCTCAGCCCAACCCACCTCACAGGGTTGTTGTTGTGGGGATAACATGGAGAGGAGGATTAGTCTATTTCTTCAATTCTAAGACTCACTTTTTCCCCCATATAAACATCTCTAAAAACGGGGTGCATCTTAGAATCGCGGGTGTGTCTTAGGGTTGCTTTTTCTGTTGGTGGTACTGAAATCAGTGTGCGTCTTACAATCGATGGCGTCTTACTGTTAGATCAATGTTCTTTTCACCCAAGGACGATATCCAAACAGCCCTTAAGCACGACTCCACCATTCCAACGACAGAGGGTTCAAAAGCTTTTATTGATTTGTAATCAAGGCCTGGTCTCTTCAAAGGGAGCAATCAGACAAAAGACATAGGGAATATGGTACAGTATTAAAGCTTTCAAGGGGCAGGGCCCAGTAGCAGCATTAACCAATCAGAACATAACACTGAGGCATAGTTAATTATGCTAAACAGTCCTGTAAACAATACCTTTGGCCTGACAGTAAGTTACAGAGAGTTAACTTCAACACAGACAGCTGGAGCCAGGACTCTTGTTTATATTAGTAATCAAGGATGCAAGGACGCACACAAGGAGACATTCTCATACAGGGCATTATGACATTTTGCTTGGTGTGCAATGGAGATTTTACAGTTTCCTGTAAATTACAATCGAAGAAATACGGTATGTACACCACCTTGGGTTCCTTGGTGGTACAAAAGGCGGGATAAAAATGCAATAAATAAATAAAATAAATAAGGAGAAAGCAGGCAAGATCACCCACCTGCAGTTTCCTGAACTCCAGGAACTAATCTGCACATTAATTTGTGTGTGTGAAGATCTCGCATTTTATACAACCCTCCAAAATAAAGGTGGGGGAGAATTTTGTTTGGACTGCATTTTGAAGTGAAATGACCAGATTCTCACTTTCTGTACTAATATGCTAATGGGAACATTGTTATCTTCCGGAGTGTGCATTTCTCAAAATGTTGTGATGAAGTTCTCAGCTCAAAGATGCATCTATTAGGGGCCGTTGTGCACTAAACTGCAGATATTCGGGGAAGCTGCACACATACAATCTTTATACTGGGGGGGGGGGTGAAATGTGTATGAATAAAAAGTAATGTCCATGTATGTGTGTATCTGCATATGTCTGTCTTTCTGTGTGTTTTGAATTACAGCCTGATGTGGGTATTGGATTGAATACATGTGAACTTGACATTGATAAGCAATAGACTGATTTTTCCACCCCGTAGGCAAGATACAGAAACGGAAAGGAGGTAAAAGGTAAAAGAAAAGGTAAATTGAAAATGCTTGGGTTGTAAAAAATTAAGAAGACATCTATATACCCATTTGCGGCTAGAATCACTAAACAGAACTGCCGTATCCACAAGCAGTATACCTGTCAATCCCAGTGGAGAAACAGCGTTTGAGAGCTATTGATCCATCCTGCCCAGGCTGTTTGTGTCGTAAACAGGAGGCTCTTCTTGAGAACAGAAGAAGAGCTGGGCTGGATCACCTCCAAAACCCTATTGATTCTGGCCGCCTCTTTGCTGCAGTGACCAAGATTGTATGTGTGCAGGACACGGAATAACGGGCTCAAGTTACAGGAACCGACATTCCGGCTGGACATCAGGAAAATCTTCCTGGCTGTTAGATTAGTACAACAATGGAACCAATGAGCTAGGGAGGTGGTGGCCTCTCCCACACTAGAGGCCTTCAAGAGGCAGCTGGACAACCATCTGTCAGCGATGCTTTAGGGTGGATTCCTGCATTGAGCAGGGGGTTGGACTCGATGGCCTTGTAGGCCCCTTCCAACTCTACTATTCTATGATTCTATGAAGTATGTGCCCCTAGAAAGTCCACAAATAGGGCATCCCAGAGAGTAGGACACAGAAAAATGGGTTCAAGTTACAGGAAGCCAGATTCTGGCTGGACATCAGGAAAAACTTCCTGACTGTTAGAGCAGTACAGCAATGGAATCAGTTACCTAGGGAGGTTGTGGGCTCTCCCACACTAGAGGCCTTCAAGAGGCAGCTGGACAGGTATGCTTTAGGGCAGATTCCTGCACTGAGCAGGGGATTGGACTCGATGGCCTTATAGGCCCCTTCCAACTCTACTATTCTATGATTCTGCGACTGAACCATACCATCTCCTGCTGTCATTTCAGAGGTGTGCATTTTCTATAGCCATCAGGACTAGTAGCCACTGATGTTGTTCATTCGTAAGTTGTTAAACAACCTGCAATGGAATTCTATTTCCTTGTCATTCCCCCCTTTCCTGGAATAGTTTTCAGTGAACTTGCAACCCCCTTTGCTTTTGGACTTCAGTGTGCTCCTGCTGGTTGTTTGCCTTCTACCCTGACCTCTCGTCCTCTTCTGGAGAGTCACCATGCCACTTACTGAAATGCTTTTGCCACCCCCACCCCCCATCTCCGTGAGTATTCATCAGTCAGTTGAAAGCATTTGCAGAAGCCAGTGGGAAGCCTCTAACCTTGTTTGGTTTGATCTGAATAATGCAAATATTAACAAGGAGAAAGCTTTACAAAAAAGAAGAAGAAGATGCAGAAGAATTCTTGCCAATGGTTCACCTCTGCCAGTGTGGAACACTCTCCCAAGCAAAGACAAGGATCAAATTACCATGGCCATGATATCGGCTCCATTGGAATCCTTTATCTTTCCCCATGTTTTGCAAGGTTTGTATGCACATGCCGTAAATATTTCTTCCTTCCTTTCTTTTTCTTACAAAGACTGACATGCTGTTTACCCTCAACCAGCTGAAGCACAAATGGCTGGTCTATCTTTGGTAGTTCATTACAATCTCTCCACTCTGTCCCATTCCTTTGTTCTGAGACACCAGGAAAATATTTATTCCGAGGCTACAGGACAGTTTGATAATAGATCACTTCATAAGAGTTGAAACAAATGAAGCTAGCTATGGCCCTCAACTGAAACCACCACAATGGACCATCAGTGAACTTCAAGCCATCATCAGCACAGACACTTCTCTCTCACAAGCCTTGGGAGGCAGACCGGTCCTGGCCTACAGACCACCTCCCAACCTGAAACAGATGCTAACCAGCAACAGTACACAGGACAGAGACCCAGGGCCTTGCTAGACCCAGTCGAAAATCCAGGGGAGAGGAGGAGAGGACTCGCGTTATGATAGGGTGACCATATTTGGGAAACCAAAAAAGAGGACACCTAGTGTGTGTGGGGGGAAGCAGCTTTCTGAGTCCTGCAGAAAGTACGTTATTCCCCCGCCACCTTAAAGAACCCGATTGGAGTGGAGGAGGGGAAAGGATTTCATTCTGCACCACCACCATCCACTCCAATGGGGGCCTTTTCTATAATGTCCACGAATGACCCACTTTCCCCTTTAAGACCTCAATTGGAGCTCGGGGTGGGGGAATGACGTGCCTCAAGAAAGCATGTCATTCCCTCCTGCCGTGCTAATGGCAGCCTTAAAGGGGAAGGTGTGTCATTCCAGGACATTATTGAAAATTATAGAAAATCCCCCCTGACACCATGGAAAGAACAAAAACCAGGACAAATCCAGGGAAATCCTGACAGTTGGTCACCCTACGTTATGACTAACACAAGATCTCGCTCTTATGCACACGTGAGCCGCGACGAGCTCTGAAGGAGAGCTGTCGCGGCCACCATTTTTTATTTTTTTTTTTAAAGTGGCAGCAGCCGTGCAGGAGGCAGGAAAGGTAAGTGGTGTTTTTATTTTTTAAAAAAATCTTCTTCCCCCCCAATCTCATCGCCCTGGCCCTGTTCTCCTTCCCCCCCCCCGTCTGCCATGTCTGATGCCCCCCCTGCCCGATCACCTGCCCGCCCAATCACCCGCCCGCCATGTCCAATGCCCCCTCCACCCCCCTGTCTGTGATCTCCCCACCGTGGCTCCGCTCTTACCCCCATCTCTCCTGCCAGGTCCGCTTCCTCCCCCGGCCCCCATCTCCCCCCCATGATTCCCCCCAGCTCGATGGGCACAGCGCTCCTATGGAGCACTGTGGCCTGTCTGCCGCTTTTCCCTATTACTCGCACATAAGTGCAGTAGCCGGGAAAAGTGGAGGACCGGTCCACACGCCCACAGTCCTGGCCTCAGCCTGACCTGAGGCAGGGACCATGGGAAGAACCGAGCTGCAAGCAATTCCGGTTAGCGCGGTGCCAAGGCGGCTTGAGCCCTGGCTGAGGCCAGGATCCCCTGTGCATCATCTGGTCTAGCAACGGCCACACACAAAGGGACCAGACCATGCCCTAGACCCAAGCGCCAACTCTGCCCCCACGTCTATGCAGGCAACACTGTTACAGGACCCCACAACATCAGTCACCCCATCAAGGGCTCTTTCATCTACATCCTCATATAATTTGTGTTACATCCCATCCCTGACTTTGTCTGTTGTTAAGTTCTTAATAAACACACACACATAACGCACGTCTTATTTTCTTAGCATTTTTTTTTTCAACAGCACGTTATCAGATTTTCAACTTTTAGGATGCTTTTAGTATGTTTTTAAGAAGTTTTAACAATGTGTTTTGATTAATATTTTATGTATTTTATTCTCGTTGTTGTTCCCCGCCTTGATCAGAATGGAAAGGCAGATTAGAAATAAACTTATTATTATTATTATTATTATTATTATTATTATTATTATTACACATTTTTTCCCAACTGCACATTTTGTGTCCAACTGCACACTAAAAAAAAAAAAGACCTGGTTTGGAGACAGAACCAGTTAGAACTCTAAAGGAGGATTTAGGGGATCATCAGACAAGTTTTTTTTATAGCACACTCATTACTGGGAATCCATGGATTTTTGCAGGTCCCATTCATGATGTTGTGTGCCTCCCATGCATCTCCCACTCTTTCTGGCTTTCTACCCATGAAAAAAAGAAGAAGACCCCAGTTAGTAGGGATGTGCTCCGCTCCGATTAGGAGCGTAGAAGCAGTAGCGGATTGGCCTGCTCCGCCTTACCCAGAGGCGGAGTAGGAGCGGACCGTTGACCCCCTAGAAGCAAGGCGAAGAGAAGCGACCATTTTTCGGAGCTCCGAGTTCAGGCGGAGCGCTCCGGTCGCCATCTTGAAAACATTTCGCCATAGGATTGCATTGCGGCAAATAATCGCGCATAACTACGTTGTTTTTGAAGCTATCGCTCTGGAAATTCTTGTGCTCAGAGAGTCGTGGATGGGGGTCATTTTGAGACCACTCTCACCTCTCTGCGTTGTCCGTGTCGCATGCTATATTTTTTTGAAAATCGGGTCAACCGCGCGGCTCAAACTGCGTTTCGGCTTTTCGCCCATAGGATTGCATTGAGGGAAAGAATCGGGGATAACTGGGGGGGGGGGTTTAAGCTATCGTTCTGAAAATTCTTGTGCACAGAGAGTCGTGGATGGGGGTCATTTTGAGACTACTCTCAACTTTCTGCGTGCTGTGGTTCACGTGCAATGTTTTTGTGAAAATCGGGTCAACCGCGCGGCTCAAACTGCGTTTTCGGCTTTTCGCCCATAGGATTGCATTGAGGGAAAGAATCGGGGATAACTGGGGGGGGTTTAAGCTATCGTTCTGAAAATTCTTGTGCACAGAGAGTCGTGGATGGGGGTCATTTTGAGACCACTCTCAACTTTCTGCATCGTACGGGTCGCGGGCTAGAAGTTTTTAAAAAATCGGCGGGAAAAATACCTTTTTCAAAGGGCTGAGGGGCAGAGTCAGCTCCCGGTCATGATGATCCCAAAGTTGGAGGAGGGCATAGGCAAAACAGGTAACTTGGGATTCTGGGAAACTTCTCTTTCTTCATCTGAACGGGCTTTTCCCCGTGTTTTTTAACACAGTAGCCCCACCAAATGCACAAACACAACCTGAAATCATATACTAAGCCAAGAATAAGAGATAGAAACACAGCACTGCTCCCCACCCTAACCTTGGGGAACAACTGAATCGATGTGGTGCAAGGGGATGAGCTCCCCTAGGGCATCTCATCGTGGACGTGCCCCCACTCTCTCCTGCACTGGAAGGCCATAGAGCCTTCCAAAGAGAGTAAAACGGTGGAGCAATGCCTCTCATGAGTTGAAGTGAATGGTCACTTTTCAGTGGTGGAGCAATGCCTGTTCTGAGTCGAAGTGAGCGTTTTACTTCTTCTCGGAGCTGTGGCTGTCAGTGTCTTGAACTGGCAGCTACTTCCCCCTCCCCCGGGCACGTCCCCCTATTGCTGGTAAAAGACAGATATAGCCTTTTAAAAAAAGTTCTTCTTGTTGTTTATTGAGCAACACTGCTGCTTTTAATTCCACCCCTCCTTTGTTTATTGATTGATTTATTCCATTTTATATGCATTACTGTCTTATCCTTGGCTCACTTCCTTATGCCCCCAGAAATGCCAGCTGCATGCCTGCCTGCCTTCCCTCCCTCCTCCCCTGCCCACCTCGCAGGGATGTTGTGTGTGGGGTGCCCGATTTTCAAAAATTCGCCAAAAATCAGGGGATGATGGGATTGCTTTGAAACTTGGCGTGCATGTGTATATCCCCATGAGGTGTCATGGTGCCAAACATGAGGTTTCTAACTTGAACAGAAAAAAAGTTGTATAATTTTTTAGCTTTCAATGCAAGCCTATGGGGGGGGGGAAACGGAGCTCCGGATCCGGATCCGGAGCTCCGGGCGGAGCGGAGCGGAAGTGGGCGGAGCGGGGGCGGGGTGGAGCGGCCCAATCCGGAAAATGGCGGATCTGCAAGTGAAGCGGAGCGGGGGGTCCGTGCACACCCCTACCAGTTAGTCCTTTTTTTTTTTTTTAAGTAGTACTTGCCTTGATCTCCTGCTGCATGCAGGAGGAGATAATTAAAAAAAACACACCGATGAATCAGCCACATGGTTGGTGTTTACTTCTTCTTTCTTCTCAGCTGAGAAAAAGGAAGTATTGTGCAACAGAAGCAGGGCTGGAGAAGCATTGGTAGGGAACTGTGATTCTCCCCCGGCTCACGGTCTGATGAAGCTCTTAGAATGAACACATCCAAAACTGAGGGATTTGAAATAGATTGATCTGCCCATCCCTAATAGGGGAGAGAATTGTGGGTGGGCAATTTTATTCATCCCTTCTGCAGCAAGAGATCATCAGAAGAACTTCTCTGGATGCCTCCACCATTTGAACAGAGGTGGGTGGTAACCATTGGTGTGTGCGTCTTTCCTATTTATTTATTTATTTATTTATTAGTTATATTTATATTCCACCTTCTGTCCAAGGAGCCCATGATCTTCCTCCTCTCTGTTTTACCCTCACAACAACACTGTGAGGCAGGTTAGGCTGAGGTTTGGTCACTGGCCCAAGTCATCCCATGAGCTCCATGGCCAAGTGGCAACGAGAACCCAGGGCTCTCAGGTCCCTGTCCAACCACTATACCACACTGGCTCTTCTTGGTGATGTCTCAGGCCTTAGCTACACCTAAGGTTTATCCTGGGATAGTCCTGGGGTCATTCCTGTTCATGTAAATGACACACGGGGGATCCCGGGAGCAGGCAGGGACGACTCCGGAATGATCCTGGGATAAACCTTAGGTCTAGTTAAGGCCTCAGTTATGGGATACTGCTCCCTAAGGAAACTTAGTGTAAGCTTTCTCTCCACCCTTACTTAGGCCGTTGCTAGATGAGGAGTTAGCCCGGTGTGAGGCCCAGGCTCCCTGCTGTGCATGCAGATGACGCACAGGGGATCCCAGGATCAGGCCGGGCTAAGTCCCCCCTTGAACCGGGATAACCGGATCCGCTTATGGCCTGGCTTTTCTGCAGCAAACAAGAGCAAACAAAAGCTGCGGAGGGTCTAGCTACTTCCGTGGCTTACTCGCAAGTAGCTAGGAGAAGCTGTGCACAGCACTCCATAGGAGTGCTGTGCCCATCAGGCCAGGGGTGGGGAATCACGGGGGGGGGGAGATGGGGGCCAGGGAAAAGAGCGGACCCAGCAGGAAAGATGGGGGAAGAGTGGAGCCAGCGTGGGGAGATCAGAGAGGGGGGGCGGAGGGGGCATCGGACATGGTAGGCGGGTGATCGGGTGGGCATGGCGAGCGGGGATGGGCTAGCGAGCAGGGGCGGACATAGCGAGTGGGGGGAGGATGGGCAAGTGAGTGGGCAGGGGGGGCATCAGACATTTTTTGGGGAAAATCAGGGGCAGGTAGAGCGGGGAACCCTTTATTTTTCTTTAAAAAAAACCCTTACCTTTCTGTTGGTGCGCTCCTGCGCACATGGCCCTTTAATTTTTTTAAAAAATGGAGGACACGACGGGGCTTTCCCTTACCCCGTCGTGTGTTACGTGTAGAAAAGGGCGACGGCCCACGCTAGCTGTAGTGCAGCCTCGCCCCAACTCCCCACCAGACTATCAGGTAGGTCTAGCATGGCCCCTAGAGTACCCTTTTGCAGACTTAACCAAGAGCAAACAAAAGCCAGGCAGAATACTAAGTTTCTGATAACAGTAAACTCAGAGAACTAAGTACAAAGTACTTGCATTTTTTCTTTTTCTTCTGCAAAAGTTGGTAAGTATCAGTGGCTTTAAAAATCCAGCTTTTACACTAAACTAAGACAGTGGGCCTTTTAACACCGATTGCCGCACAAAACAGGGAAAAATACAGGAGCACTCTCTCAAACCATTAAGAAAGAATAAATCATTATTCTAGCACAACAAAGCTCCCATCAAAACCAATTTTTCAATCTGTGAATAAAGCCTATGATTTATTTCACACTCAGATGAAATTGTTGCTTTAAATCTGGAGTTAGTGGTCCTCTCTAAAAACTTTCTCTCTCTCTCTCTCTCTCTCTCTCTCTCTCTCTCTCTCTCTGTGTGTGTGTGTGTGTGTGTGCATGTGTGTGTAAAGTACAGACTTCCTTTTGTTCAAGAAGTAACTCCCAATGCCTCACTTTTTAAAGTTTAATTGGAAAATCTTGATGCATTTACAATATGAAACCATCTGTTCTGCCATAAATACCACCTAGCAACTATAGATTTCCATTCTATTGCAACATTCTAATACTAAGTAGACTTGAAATGACATACTGCATGAATTCATCAAAATTTTGGAATCAACATCACACTATTTGAATTTTAAATATTTCCATTTTTTCCTTCCTTTCACTCTTTTCAAGTTTGGCATTGAGACACAGCTATGAAAAAAAGTCTTTAAAATCCTCTTTATATTTTGTAATTTACAATTCATTAAAGATCACAGACATTAGCTGTTAAAAAACCTGCAACCCATTTTCATGGGGAATGAGCAATGAAAGGTTGCCAACTTTGAAATAAATGTGTGCAAATCTTCTTCTTCTTCTTCTTCTTCTTCTTCTTCTTCTTCTTCTTCTTCTTCTTCTTCTTCTTCTTCTTTTGTTATTGTTTTACATTACTGCATGGTCCCATCATTATGTTATCCATTCCATAATAGTTTATTCTTTCCAGAATTTGATATTATCAAAGAATAGTAGAGTTGGAAGGGGCCTACAAGGCCATCGAGTCTGCTCATACCCATGGCTTTTCCAGACTCACATAGAATCATAGAATAGCAGAGTTGGAAGGGGCCTACAAGGCCATCGAGTCCAACCCCCTGCTCAATGCAGGAATCCACCCTAAAACATCCCCTGACAGATGGTTGTCCAGCTGCCTTTTGAAGGCGTCTAGGGTGGGAGAGCCCACAACCTCCCTAGGTAACTGGCTCCATTGTCGTACTGCTCTAACAGTCAGGAAGTTTATCCTGATGTCCATCTGGAATCTGGCTTCCTTTAACTTGAGTCCATTATTCCGTGTCCTGCACTCTGGGAGGATCGAGAAGAGATCCTGGCTCTCCTCTGTGTGACAACCTTTTAAGTATTTGAAGAGTGCTATCATGTCTCCCCTCAATCTTCTCTTCTCCAGGCTAAACATGCCCAGGTCTTTCAGTCTCTCTTCATAGGGCTTTGTTTCCAGACCCCTGATCATCCTGGTTGCCCTCCTCTGAACACGCTCCAGCTTGTCTGCGTCCTTCTTGAAGTGTGGAGCCCAGAACTGGACGCAATACTCTAGATGAGGCCTAACCAGGGCCGAATAGAGAGGAACCAGTACCTCACGTGATTTGGAAGCTATACTTCTATTAATGCAGCCCAAATAACATTAATTGATAAGATACATATGTTTGCATCCACAGAATCCATCATTTTGCGTTCAAGTACTCGTGTGCTCTTTTTTTATTAAAAAACCAAAACAAAATAGCCTGCACAAGGTTCTCTTCCTCCCGGGATGTTGTGTGCTACATGTAGACACAGGGTAATGATCCCAGAAGTATGTAAGTCCGGGTTCACCCCCTCTCCAGCCCACTACACCCATTGGTATAGACATGCCCTTGGTCATCAAGTTAAGGAATGTACAAGAATTTCACCTTTACTCACAAAACAAGCGAGCATGTCCCGTTTGTGCAAATCTCTCATTCATTTGCTGCCAAATTTGCTCAAGTTTTCCATTCCTGTTCCCACTGCGGTGATTGCAAACTCTAATGGGAATCGCGCACAAGACATGGGGAGAATTGTTGTTCAGAGAATCAAGACGCATGGCGATTCTGAATCCTGCTCATTCACCCATCCCTAATCAAGATAGAAGCACATGGTTGCAGAAAGGTTCCAGAATTATGAGACACTGAAGTGAACCCAAGCATCAGTTCCCATAATACGTTCACTGCATTCCATGACACACCTAGGATTACCCACATTCACACTTCTGAGAGCACATTCTATTTTTAGTGGGTGCTGTGCAGCAGCTACATGCATCAGCTAAACTAGCCTAAAGCATCTCTGCATCTTTTCTAAACAATGCATAATCTACAGATAAATTTAGCAAGGGCCCAGCATTGCCCTCCTCTGCCCACTGTGTGTACATTCACTATACATGTGGCTTAAAAACACTGAAAAATCTCTCTTGCTCAGAGTTCGCCTGGCCACATTTTAAAGCAAGTATTCATCATGGACACTTCCTGGACTAAGACGAAGACCAGAACGCTGTTATGCTTCAGTTTCCACACTTCTCTGAGGTGTGCGATGCAGTTCTGAGCTCAAAAAGGGCATAAAGAAGTGCTTGCTTTATGGGAAATGTACACAAAATCTCAGGACTTTGGGGAACTGTGTAAAATTTAAATATAGGTGGGTGGGGGTGTTACATCACAGAAAATGGGACACTATGCGTTTATAATTGAGGCTAGTGGTTCCAATATTAGTGGGGCAGTGAATCTGTTCCAGGTTTCAGTCAGAACTCCAAAGGAGAATTAATGTTTATGACTGAACATGTGTGAAACTGACAGATTTCATAGAATCCTAGAATCCCAGTAGAGTTGGAAGGGGCCTATAAGGCCGTCGAGTCCAACCCCCTGCTCAGTGCAGGAATCCACCTTAAAGAATCCCTAACAGATGGCTGTCCAGCTGCCTCTTGAAGGCCTCTAGCGTGGGAGATTTGATGGATCGATCTGTCCATCCCTAATGGGGGAGGAAATTGTGGGTGTGCAATTGTATTATGTCCTTCTCCAGCAAGACATTATAATTAGAAGAACTCACCTGAATTCCTCCACCATTTGAAGATAAGTGGGTGGTGACCAGGCATGTGTGTGTGTGTGTGTGTGTGTGTGTGTGTGTGTGTGTGTGTGTGTGGTATTTCATTTATTTACTAGTTGTATTTCTATTTCACCCAATGAGCCCATGATGCTCCTCCACCCCATTTTATCCGCACAACAACCCTGTGAGGTAGACTGAGGTTGAGAGTCAGTGGCTGGCCCAAAGTTATTCCATGAGCTCTATGGCCAAGTGGAAACTAGAATCCAGGCCTCTCAAGTCCCTGTCCAATCTTCACACCACCCTGGCCCCAGTCAGAAGACTGAGGGCCTTGCTAGACCTACCTGATAATCCGGTGGGGAGTCGGGGCGAGTCCGCGCTGCAGCTAGCATGGGCCGTTGCCCCTCGCTAGACGTAACACGCGACGGGGTAAGGGAAAGCCCTGTCGCGTCGGCCATTTTTTAAAAAATTAAAGGGCCATGAGCGCAGGAGCGCACCAACGAGAAGGTAAGGCTTTTTTAAAAAAATTAAAGGGTTCCCCGCTCCCCCTGCCCCCAATTTCCCCCCCCCAATGTCTGATGGCCCCCCTGACCGCTCGCTCGCTCGTCCTCCCCCCGCTCACCATGTCCGCCCCCTGCTTACTCGCCCGTCCCCGATTTCCTTCCCCTGGCCCCATTCTTCTTTCCCCCCCATCCGCCATGTCTGATGCCCCCTCCGTGTGCCCCCCATCCGTGATCTCCCCACCCTGGCTCCGCTCTTCCCCCCATCTCTCCTGCTGAGTCCGCTCTTTCCCCCCGGCCGCCATCTCCCCCGTGATTTCCCCCCCCCCCCGCCCGATGGGCACAGTGCTCCTATGGAGTGCTGTGCCCAGTGTGCGGCTTCTCTCGGTTAGTCACGAGTAAACGAGCAGCCGGGGAAAGCCATGGAAGTAGCTAGACCTCCTGCAGCCCCGGGCTCAGCCCAGGGTTGCGGAAAAACCAGGCCACAAGCAGATCCAGTTATCCCGTGTCAGGGGAGGATTTAGCCCGGCCTGACCCCAGGATCCCCTGTGCATCATCTGCATGCACAGCAGAGAGCCCGGGCCTCGCACCAGGCTAAATCCTTGTCTAGCAATGGCCTGCATGTGGAAGGAACCGAAACGGACAAATTCATACAGCCAGGCCTAGTGCTTTCACTGCTTAGCCCTTAAAAGTATGGACTTGAATCCTAGGGATGTAAGAATAAGCAAAACCTGAGCTTTCTACCTTCTCCAAATTCCATCTCGAAGCTCGCTCTGACTCGCCTTCTTATCACATTCCAAGCTTCGTTTTGTTTTGCTTTCTCACAATCAAAATTGGTGTGTATTTATATGCATCTTTTCCCCCAAACACACACATCTATGGTGTGCACTTTTAAAATGCATGCGTCGTTGAAATTTGCTTTCCCATAATCAAAGCATATTTGTGCACTGTTTTTTTTTTTAAAATGTACTCATTTTGAAACATACACATTTTTATACGTACGTGTGCTGCCGAATGTTCTGAGGGTTTTTTTTTTGGTCTGCGAATCGCATTGCAAGCACATAAATGTATGGACTTTGTCCTCATATCCTGTCTCAGTCCATGTTCAGTAACGAAGGCGCAAATTGGGTAAAAGCTTGATAAAAAAACAAAAAACTGAAACACATTTCCCATTCATGCCTATTGAATCCCTATGTACTCAACTATGCTGGTGTTTAATTGAGGTTGCCACCTATATATGGCAAGCAAATACAAATATTGCCAGCTGAAGACCTTTTTATTCACTCAGTATTTTAACACTTAGTTTTAACTTAAATTTAAATTTTACTGTTTTAACTCTGTATTTTAATCTTATAATCAACTTTGCTGCGTGGTTTTAATCCTGGTTGCGCTTTTTATACTGTATTTCGTAATTGTGCTTTTAACCTGTTGGTTGTTTTATTGTGGTTTTAATTTTTGTAAACCGCCCAGAGAGCTTCGGCTATTGGGCGGTATAGAAATGTAATAAATAAATAAATAAAAATAAATAAATAAATAAATAAATACGTCATAGTCCCCCCCATGTTGTAAATAGCTGAGCCTACTGAATTTGGCTGGTACAGATGACTGAGAATTTCACTTCATTTTGGTGTTTTCCTTTTAAAAAATAAATACAAATTTAACAAAATCCCTGAATTTCTTCATATTCGGGAGAGAAAGAAATTGAGATTTCAACCATTACAGTGTGGGAGCAGGGCCGGTGCTTCCATAGAGGCCAGCTAGGTGGCCGCTTAAAGCGCCAAAGTAAGGGGGCGCCGAACGGCGCGCCCGGAAGTCACCCTCCCACTTCCAGAGCCGCTCTGGCCGAGTGAGGGCAGCTTCCGGGTGCGCCGTTCCGAAGCCTTCCACCCTCCACCCCAGCGTCCCTGGCTTGGCTTCAGCTGGGCGCCTCCCAGCAGCCGAAGCCAAGCCGGGACGCTGGGTACTGGAGGTCAGAATGTGGAGCTGCTCGCCCACCCACCAAGCCAGGAGGACTTCGGGCGAGGGATAGGTAACGTGGCCTCATCCCCGCCTGTCTCCGCCTACCTGGGGTGGGGTGGGGGTATGGTGGGGTGGGGTGGGTGAAAGCAGCTCACCTTGCTAGGGCACAAAAAAGCCTGTCACTGGCCCTGTGTGAGAGGTAGCAAAACGGATAGATTACCCCAACCCTAGCTGGTCTTCAGAGTTCCTGTTGATGTTCTACCTGATCTGGTGTCTTCGAAATCATTACAGCTGGGGTTGAAATCAATCATAATGGTATGGGAATTCTCCGGGGCTTTATGGGAATTCCAAAATGGCGGCTGCATGCGCAGAAGAGCACTGGTGAGGTTTTCACCCCTGTCCGTGAACATCCCATTCCAAGGAGCCAACCCATCCACCCTCCACCCTCACAATTTGCTACCACTTAATAAGGCAGCTCAATATTGACAGGATGGAGAACTCGCAATTTTTGCTTTCCATGCAATTCCAAGGCAGATCTTACTCTGCAGTCAACTCTAGATCTTCCGTCTTCCCCCACGTGCATACATTAGTCTGAAGGTTCGAGAATACAGGGGCAAGGTAATAAACTTAGGTTTTGGGTTTTCTGTTGGGAGTGGGTATCCCTGAGAGGGGTAGTTCCATTTCTCCAGTTTAGATTCATTCCCTAGTTAAGTTTCAGTTCAGAGTTGGAAGGGGCCTACAAGGCCATCGAGTCCAACCCCCTGCTCAATGCAGGAATCCACCTTAAACCATCCCCGGCAGATGGCTGTCCAGCTGCCTCTTGAAGGCCTCTAGTGTGGGAGAGCCCACCACCTCCCTAGGTCATTGGTTCCATTGTCACACTGCTCTAACAGTCAGGAAGTTTTTCCTAATGTCCAGACAGAATCTGGCTTCCTGTAACTTGAGGCCATTATTCCATGTCCTGTACTCCGGGATGATCGAGAAGAGATCCTGGCCCTCCTCTGTGTGACAAGCTTTTAAGTATTTGAAGAGTATAAAAGGGTGAGAGGGCCAAGAAACAGACCCAAGCCAGGAGACTCACTAGGGCAAGAGAAAGATCAGAGCTTGTGGAAGGAGCAGGAAGGAGCTGAGAGTAAAAGAACTTGCCTTCTTGCGACTTTCTTTTCTTTTCTATTAATGCCTTTGTATCACTCCACTCTATTGAATACAATAAAAGCCTTTAGTTGTAATTTGCTTGGTTTACTTTACTAGTAAACTGTTGTGTTAAGTCACAAGTGTCTGGAGTGTCACTCTCCCCACATCTGCAGCCTAAACCTCAAATTTACTGGGAAGGGGAAGGTAAATAGAAGGAAGGTGGGACTCTTAAGGAGGCAGAGTTCTTTAAGGAGTCCTGGGCATTGAACCAGACTCTGCGTTTCTTCATCCCCAGATACCCAGAGCAACGGCTTTGCATAACAACCACACGAGTAAAACGCAGCAGATGAACAGAGACTGTATCCTTGTCTCACCCTGATGCCCAAATTAAAAGAAAGGGATTTGATATGAATCTCCACTTGATGACGGCCCAGATCACCTGAATTACAAACAGAGGCCCTTTCTACACCTAAGGGTTATCCCAGGAAAATGGAGGGACCATCCCTGCCTGCTCCCGGGATAACCTGGTTGTCATTTGGATGTACAGGGATGATCCCAGGAAAAAAGGCAGTAGTAGAAATGGCCAGAAACAGTGATTTGATGGTGAAATCCAGCATGTGGTACTGGTTCCTCTCTATTCGACCCTGGTTAGGCCTCATCTAGAGTATTGCGTCAGTTCTGGGCTCCACAATTCAAGAAGGATGCAGACAAGCTGGAGTGTGTTCAGAGGAGGGCACCCAGGATGATCAGGGGTCTGGAAACAAAGCCCTATGAAGAGAGACTAAAAGAACTGGGCATGTTTAGCCTGGAGAAGAGAAGGTTGAGGGGAGACATGATAGCACTCTACAAATACTGAAAAGGTGGTCACACAGAGGAGGGCCAGGATCTCTTCTGGATCCTCCCGGAGGGCAGGACACAGAATAACGGGCTCAAGTTAAAGGAAGCCAGATTCCAGCTGGACATCAGGAAAAACTTCCTGACTGTTAGAGCAGTACGACAATGGAATCAGTTGCCTAGGGAGGTGGTGAGCTCTCCCACACCAGAGGCCTTCAAGAGGCAGTTGGACAACCCTCTGTCAGGGATGCTTCAGGGTGGATTCCTGCATTGAGCAGGGGGTTGGACTCGATGGCCTTGTAGGCCTCTTCCAACTCTGCTATTCTATGATTCTATGTCTGTCCTGCGTCTGGACTCCCTCAGACATGCCCGGTCCCCAATGCCCCGTGGCTGCTCCTTTCCCCAGGATGCCACAATTCTTGCTGAAATGGCTTCTCTCTCCCTCTCCCCCTTTGTTGATGTCATGCTGAAAATGGAAATGAGCATGGCCTTTCTCACACACAAACAATGCCTTTGCCCTGGCTGTACAGCATTAATATTTATGAAGACGCGAAACGGAGAGCGCCGGCCAAAGTTAGCAGCTGACGGAGCCACCGTTCAGTGCCAGATCTTCGGTGGCTTTCAGCATCCAAGCTGAGCTGGTGGGCGGGCTGGAGCCAGACGAGGCTTTAAAGTAGTTGCGCTGCAACATGGGCTGCTGCCCAACACCCCTGCTGCTTCTCCCTCTGTGGCCCAGCTCCGCACTGAACTGCTGATGAGAACGGCGCTTAGGTAATCCGTAGTACTGCTGCTAAACTTTGCGATTTGGACTGTGTGTAGCTCAATGGTAAGTAATTATTATTATATATTATTTGTATCCTGCCTTTTGCCCAATACTGGGCCTCAAGGCGGCCTTACAAAATTTAAAACATATACACTGTAAACCTAGGAAAAGAAATGTACAAAAATTAAAAGTTTAAATTGAAGTTTAAATTTTTTAAAAACGCAATATTAAAACATTAAATGTTTGAAACACATGGCAATTTTACAAGACCTTGCGGTAAAGCAGCAGTTTCTGCAGGCGAAACTCTCCCCGCGGCCTGAGTTCGATCCCAGCGGAAGCTGGTTTCAGGCAGCCGGTTCGGGTCAACTCAGCCTTCCATCCACCCGAGGTCGGTAAAATGAGTACCCAGTTAGCTGGGGGAAAGGTAATAACGGCCAGGGAAGGCAACGGCAAACCACCCCGCTATAAGGCCTGCCAAGAAAACATCAGTGAAAGCTGGCGTCCCTCCAAGAGTCAGTAATGACTCAGTGCTTGCACGAGAGGTTCCTTTCCTTCCTAACATAGATGGAGGACCAGATTATTCTCCAAAGTCCTGCTGGAACAAACAAGTTTTTGCTTGCTTCCGAAAGCCCATCAAGGAGGGAGCCAGCCTAGCTTCCCCGGGAAGAGAGTTCCAGAGCACTGGAGCAGCCACCGAGAAGGCCCTCTCCCATGTTCCCACCAAGCACGCCTGTGAAGATGGTGGGACTGAAAGAAGGGCTTCTCCAGAAGATCTCAAAGCACGGGCAGGCTCATAAGGGAGAATACAGTTTTCAGATAAACTGGACCCGAGCCCTATAGGGTGAGGCTGGTCTCTGCATCAATGGCATTGTGTCACTGGCAATGAGCCAAAGAAAACCACAGCACAAGAACTGCGATCTCTCGTGTCAATAATTAAATTGGAGGACAGCTGCTGATTCCATGAAACCTTGGTTTGCCCCAGTTCCACGTCCATCAGGAGATGAACCCTTTCAGACCGTAAAGCACTTGCTTTGCATGTGGAAGATCCTAGGTTCAGTCCTGGTCTGACGTGATATCTCCACGTACTGTATGGCTAGGAAAGAGACCCATCTAAAACCCAGAGCCAGTGTGGTATAATGGTTAGTGTGTCGAACTGGGAGTCGGGAGATCCGGGTTCTAGTTCCCACTCGGCCATGGAAACCCACTGGGTGACTTTGGGCCAGTCACAGACTCTCAGCCCAACCCACCTCACAGGGTTGTTGTTGTGAGGATAACATGGAGAGGAGGAGGATTATGTACGCCGCCTCGGGTTCCTTGGAGGAAAAAATGCGGGATATAAATGCAATAAATAAATAAAACAAATCTAAAATCCTGGAGAAGTGTTGCCAGTCCGTATGGAACAGCTTCCCCTGGTGCTCTCCAGCTGTTTGGGATTACAAACCCCAGCATTCCTGACTGTTGGCCATGTTGTCTGCGGCCGATGGGAGTTGAAGTCCAAAAGAGCTGGAAGTCAGCCGATTGGGGAAGGGTGGTGTAGATGAGGTATTCCCATCACTGGGAAATTCATTTCTTTTTCTTTTGTCTCGCTGGAATCTGTGCAAATCCTGTGAATCATGCAAAATTTGAGCAAAATCCAGCCATGATTTGTGCAACTTAAAAATATATATATGGAAAATCTGCACATCGATGCAGACCAAGTCGGGCTCTGCAGCAGAAAGCAGAGCAAAGTTGAGGGAGGGAAATCGAAGGAAACTCATTGAGCTTCTCCCCCAAACAGTTTCCTGCAACGTCACAATTTTAGACAATACTGAGTGAGATGGGCCAAGAATCTCACTTCGTGAGACATCAACACAAGATGGCATGATGGCCACCAATCTGGATGGCTTTAAAAGGGGGTTGGATAAATTCCTGGAGGCAAAGGTTATCCATGGCTACTAGCCCTGATGGTTGTGTGTTTTCTCCTGTATTCAAGGCAGTAAGCCTGTGTGCACCAGTTGTTGGGGGACATGGGTGGGAGGGTGCTGTTGCACCATGTCCTGCTTGTTCATCCCTGGCCGATGGGTGTTTGGCCACTGTGTGAACAGAGTGCTGGACTAGATGGACCCTTGGTCTGATCCAGCAGGGCACTTAGAAGAAGAAGAAGAAGAAGAAGAAGAAGAAGAAGAAGAAGAAGAAGAAGAAGAAGAAGAAGAAGAAGACCTGCTTGTTCATCCCTGGCCGATGGCTGGTTGTCCACTGTGTGAACAGAGTGATGGGCTAGATGGACCCTTGGTCTGATCCAGCAGGACACTAAGAAGAAGAAGAAGAAGAAGAAGAAGAAGAAGAAGAAGAAGAAGAAGAAGAAGAAGAAGAAGAAGAAGAAGAAGAAGAAGACCTGCTTGTTCATCCCTGGCCGATGGCTGGTTGCCCACTGTGTGAACAGAGTGCTGGACTAGATGGACCCTTGGTCTGATCCAGCAGGGCACTTCGAAGAAGAAGAAGAAGAAGAAGAAGAAGAAGAAGAAGAAGAAGAAGAAGAAGAAGAAGAAGAAGAAGACCTGCTTGTTCATCCCTGGCCGATGGCTGGTTGGCCACTGTGTGAACAGAGTGCTGGACTAGATGGACCCTTGGTCTGATCCAGCAGGGCACGAAGAAGAAGAAGAAGAAGAAGAAGAAGAAGAAGAAGAAGAAGAAGAAGAAGAAGAAGAAGAAGAAGAAGAAGAAGAAGAAGAAGAAGACCTGCTTGTTCATCCCTGGCCGATGGCTGGTTGTCCCCTGTGTGAACAGAGTGCTGGACTAGATGGACCCTCGGTCTGACCCAGCCTCAGGGCACTTCTTATGTTCTTATGTTATCTTCCTCTGTTCCTTGAAATATACTTTTGCTCAGCTCGCAACAACTCTATTATGAGTTGAATGTCATTTCTCCCAGCTCCGATGGGGAATGTAAAACATTCCAAGCCAAAGGAAGTTCACCCATCACTGTTCATTCAAAGTTCTTCTTGTTTTTGGCTTGTTTCTTTGCTCATTTGTATGACAGCATCTAGGCCATAGTGCACTAAAAATCCAAATCCGCTTCCTTTAGCTTCTTTCCCACCCCATTCTTACATATTTACAGAACCACCTTGGGCAGCGCCTTTAGAATTCTGACTGGTTCTGATTGAAGCCCAGAGCGGATTCTGCATCCCACTGACACCGTATCCACCAGCCTCCACTGCGGGAAATGAATTCCATCGATTTGCATCCCCATCCATGACTCCATGTACGACAAGCTGAGGGCCATTCTGATTCCAGCTTGACTTGATAAGTGGAGGGAAGCATCGGTTTTTATGGCCCTGGTGAACATAAAAATTGATTTTCGTAGCCTAATCATCAGCTGCAGCTGAAACCAATCCAAGGATACTATTAATTTATTTATTTATGTGCACTCAGTTGAAGGAGAGTATGAATAAGACAGATGCTGGGGTGTGTGTGTGTGTGTGTAGGGTGGGCAGTTGACTGTGATTTCACAACTGGTGGCAATTTTCTAAGTTGTATCAGGCTGGTCCTCTAGAGAGCTAAGAACTATGCACAACACCTCAAGTTCAGTCGTCACAAACTCTGATACTAGATGAATTAATATGGACTCAGGTTTGAATCAGAACACCGTTATCTATCAACTTTCACACTTCTAGACTGTTCTGACATTTTGAGGTTTTGTTCAGAAATAAATCATAGAATAGAATAGTAGAGTTGGAAGGGGCCTATAAGGCCATTGAATCCAACCCCCTGCTCAATGCAGGAATCCACCCTAAAGCATCCCTGACAGGTGGTTGTCCAGCTGCATCTTGAAGGCCTCAAGTGTGGGAGAGACCATCACCGCCCCCCTAGGTAACTGGCTCCATTGTTGTGCTGCTCTAACAGTCAGGAAGTTTTTCCTGATGTCCAGCCTAGGGAGGCCATCGAGTCCAAACCCCTGCTCAGTGCAGTAATCCACCCTAAAGCATCCCTGACAGATGGTTGTCCAGCTGCCTCTTGAAGGCCTCTAGTGTGTGTGGGATAATTGATTCCATTGTCATACTGCTCTAACAGTCAGGAAGTTCTTCCTGATATCCAGCTGGAACCTGGCTTCCTGTAACTTGAGCCCGTTATTCTGTGTCCTGCACTCTGGGATGATCAAGAAGAGATCCTGGCCCTCCTCTGTGTGACAACCTTTCAAGTACTTGAAGAGTGCTAACATGTATACCCTCCGTCATCTCTTTACACATTAATCCCATAGATTAATGAGGAAACAGGACAGAAAAGATGTATAGGTTACCACATTTGGAAGTGATATGAACTATTTCCTCTATGCCTACTTGGTGACCACCCCACCCCACATGGTGGACCATGTGGGAGGGAGGTGCCTGTTAGAGAACAGGATGGATTCTGGCAATTTGTCGGATTGGGTGGATTCAGGCAAGTTTCTCATAATTTTTCTTGAATCATTTATTATCTGCTGCTCAAATCGTAGGACTAGCTCTGCCTACCTTTCTGTTGAACTTTAGGAGAAACTTCTGGAGAACTGTTCAGGTTGGACAGCCTTCAGCCCTTCAATTAAAGTCATGTCCTCTGTAAAAGAGGACACATGGCCCAGCATGAGCTGTTCCAGGTCTTCTCAACAGTGGCACAAACCCACTGTCTGGAAAGCTCCACATGTTATTCAGAAACAGTGGCAATAAAGGTCTCTTGAAGGCCTCTCTGTTGGTTGTAGATGTCAGAGAAATTCACTACAGAAATACGTGAGTTTGGATTTCTATTAATCTTACCCATGGCTTTTCCTGACTCACATAGAATCATAGAATAGCAGAGTTGGAAGGGGCCTACAAGGCCATTGAGTCCAACCCCCTGCTCAATGCAGGAATCCACCCTAAAACATCCCCTGACAGATGGTTGTCCAGCTGCCTTTTGAAGGCGTCTAGGGTGGGAGAGCCCACAACCTCCCTAGGTAACTGATTCCATTGTCGTACTGCTCTAACAGTCAGGAAGTTTTTTCCTGATGTCCAGCTGGAATCTGGCTTCCTTTAACTTGAGTCCATTATTCCATGTCCTGCACTCTTGGAGGATCGAGAAGAGATCCTGGCCCTCCTCTGTGTGACAAGCTTTTAAGTATTTGAAGAGTGCTATCATGTCTCCCCTCAATCTTCTCTTCTCCAGGCTAAACATGCCCAGATGTTTCAGTCTCTCTTCATAGGACTTTGTTTCCAGACCCCTGATCATCCTGGTTGCCCTCCTCTGAACATGCTCCAGCTTGTCTGCATCCTTCTTGAATTGTGGAGCCCAGAACTGGACGCAATACTCTAGATGCGGCCTAACCAGGGCCAAATAGAGAGGAACCAGTACCTCACGTGATTTGGAAGCCATACTTCTATTAATGCAGCCCCAAATAGCATTGGCCTTTCTTGCAGCCATATCGCACTGTTGACTCATATTCAGCTTGTGATCTACAACAACTCCAAGATCCTTCTCTTTTGTAGTATTGCTGAGCCAAGTATCCCCCATCTTGTAACTGTGCATTTGGTTTCTATTTCCTAAATGTAGAACTTGGCCTTTATCCCTATTAAATTTCATTCTGTTGTTTTCAGCCCAGCACTCCAGCCTATCAAGATCACTTTGAAGTTTGTTTCTGACTTCCAGGGTATTAGCTATCCCACCCAATTTTGTGTCATCTGCAAATTTGATCAGCGTTCCCTGCACCTCCTCGTCCAAATCGTTAATAAAAATGTTGAAGAGCCCTGGGCCCAGGACTGAGCCCTGTGGTACCCCACTCGTTGCCTCTCCCCAGCTTGAGAAGGTTCCATTGATCAGTACTCTTTGAGTCTGATTCTGTAACCAACTGTGAATCCACCTAATAGCTGTTCCATCTAGCCCAATTTTAGCTAGTTTGTTAATCAGAATATCATGGGGCACTTTGTCGAAAGCTTTGCTGAAGTCAAGATCTATGACGTCCACAGCATTCCCAGCATTCCCATATTCAGCTTGTGATCTACAACAACTCCAAGATCCTTCTTGTTTGTAGTATTGCTGAGCCAAGTATCCCCCATCTTGTAACTGTGCCTTTGGTTTCTATTTCCTAAATGTAGAACTTGGCCTTTATCCCGATTCTGTGGACTTGCAAGCCAGCTTTATACTTCCTGGAATTTTAAGCAAATCTAGTAAAAACAAAACAAAACAAAACATCTGTGTAAGATGATGATGATGATGATGATGATGATGACCATCAGCACTGGCCAAAACTGTGCATTTCCGTTATAGGCTAAAGCATAAAATTGCAGATTTGGGTGTGGGTGCACATTTTCCCAAGTACAAAATTGTGCAGATGTGAATTTGTCCAAATTCAGGCAATGGGGTGGGGGGAATGCAATTCCATCAATGAGGTGAAGGTGGAACAAAAAGCTTCTGACAATCTCCAAAACACAGATGGAACGGATTTTACAAAATCTGTACACCGTTGACTCTGGTTTCCCCTGATCTGTAATCCCTGTAATTGCTCTGTTCTTCTATTCTTCTTGTAATGTTCTAATGCATTGATTATTTTAGATAGTTTTTTTACTTTGGTTTTTATGTTGCCATAAACCACTTAGAGACCTTAGGATATCAAGTGGTATCGAAGGAGTTCAAACCACCCACCCACCCAACATTTCTTAATGACAAAGCAGTTCTACCTCCCTGTGAGTAACTAATTTCGTTTTATTTCCCAGGAATTTTCTTACGGAAATTACGTCCTGCCTTCTGTGCGCAGAGCATGGGCCGACGATGTCATGTAGGGACGTTTGGATTTTATTACACCTGTTCCATCTATATTTCATCGATATTAAGGTTTTTTCTTTCTTTCATCATCCAGATCAGGGTTGTTGTTTTTAACAATCTTGTTCATTTGCAAATGGACAGTTCATTTTTTTAAAATTTTACTTCTTATTGCATTTATATCCCACCTTTTTTCCTCCAAGGAACCCAAGGCGGCGTACATAATCCTCCTCCTCTCCATTTTATCCTCACAACAACAACCCTGTGAGGCAGATTGGGCTGAGAGTCTGTGACCGGCCCAAAGTCACCCAGTGGGTTTCCAAGGCCAAGTGGGGACTAGAACCCAGATCTCCCAATTCCCAGTCCAACACTTTAGCCACAACACCACACTGGCTCTCTGGATATTTGTGCTAATCTTAACTTCAGTTTCTATCGAACTTTGAGTATTTTCCCATTCTTATATTTGGTCTGTCCTGAATTTTGAAGTGTCGCTTTTCAACATTTGCATGAACATTAATTTGTATTTTTGTGCACTTTTCCCTTAATCCATGTTTTTTTTTTAAAATGCATGCAATTTCTCTTTTTTTTCTTTTCTTTTTTGGAACCAGTTCTCCTAATACAATGCATTTGGGGTGTTATTTCCACTAATATACACGCAGTAATGTACACAAATGGATGCCATTTTTGTATGCAGTTTTTGATGGGAGAACTCCATTGCAAACTTTGGAGAGGTGCAAATTTCAAAGGATAACTGGGGCCGTAGCTAGACCTAAGGTTTATCCCTGGATCGTCCAGGGGTCAAACCTGTTCATCTAGGTGACACGCAGGGGATCCAGTGTTCAGGCAGGGGCAAACCCTGGATGATCCCAGGATAAACCTGAGATCTAGCTGTGGCCTGGGTTTTGGTTCGGGTGTGAAATTGTAAAATTTGATAAGCTCACATTAAAATGCAAACCAATTTTCTCCCCCATCGCTATGGAGGAAACCCCCACCCACCCCGAGATGTTACCAGTACAGATCATGGCAATGTACCAACACATCTATCAACTGAGCACTTGATATCCGTCACTCCCATATATTAGCAAACACTCTTATAAATGGATACACAGTTATTCATTCATCCATCCACACAGCCATTGTTAGGATAATAAATAAAGCCTCTCAACATTCATCAGCTTGATCATAATTGTTCTGGCTGCCTATTATGCTACCAGGGCAGGTTTAAGGTTTTGGTACTAATGTACAAAGCCCAAAACAACATGGGTGGTTTACTTCTTTCCATGTAAACATGCATAGGATTGGGCCTATACTTTTCTTTGGGCAGGTCTACACCTGCCTTTCCCCCCGGGATCATCCCTGTATGCCCAGGGCCAGTGCCAGACTATTTTGCGCCCTAGGCAAGGTGAGCTACTTTCACCCACCCACCCCCAAAAATGCCAACTTTGTTTTTTAAGAGCATATGTTTCCTGGAAAAAAATAAGAAGCACAAAACTTGAAACTGCTAAATTTATTTTAAAGTGCAAGAAATACATCATGCCAATTATAGCAAACAAATTGGAAAGGACCGTCTATGGGTCTAAAATGCATTGTTTAATAGGAATATCACCTCCAAATCATCCCCCCACAACTCACACACGTGCGCACACACACACTCAGCATCACTCACTCCAAACAAACACACGCATGAACACATGCATTCACTCAAAGATCCCATGCACCCCATTCACCCATACATTCTCTCATTCTCTCTCTCTCTCTCTTCCGGGCACCTTCCAGAAATCCGAACGTGGAGCTGCCCCACCCCAGCGTCCCCGGCTTCGCTTCGGCTGGGCGGGCGCGGGGCGCCATCTCACCCGCCCAGGCCCAGCTGAATCCTCGGGCCGGGCCAGCTCACAGCCAACAGGCGTGAGTGCTGCGCTATGCCCAGTGCCCCTCTTAGCTTGGCGCTCTAGGCGGCCGCCTGAGTGGCCTCTATGGTAGCACCAGCCCTTTGTATGTCCACATGACACACAGGGGATCCCAGAAGCAGGCAGGCATAATCTCTCCATTTCCCAGGATTTCTGGGACTTTTTATCCCCAGTTTTAGCCACAATCCCGGGACAATCCGAAGGACCGCTGGTGGTGTGGGTGCCCACCCCAGCTTCTTCCCTCCTCCCCACAAGTACCGGGGGTTAGCAGAGGGAAGGAACCAGGCCAGGGGGAGTCCAGGGACATCGGGGTGGGGGGAGTGATGTCGGGCCTTTTCTTCTTTTTTACTTGCTTTTTCACTGGAACACAACTGCGCTCCAGCGCCTGTCTTTTTTTTTAAAAAAAAAAAAATGGCGGGCGCAATGACGTGAAATCCCTTTTCCCTTCCAGGATTCTGCGTTTCCATTTAGACAGGCAGGGATGATCCCGGAAGTAGTTAAGTCTGGGATCGCCCCCTCTCCCTCTACACCCTATGGTGTAGACACATCCCAGGGATGAAGCAGAGAAGGTGTTATAAACGGTTGCAGGTGATCTAACAACTGAAGGATTTGGTACCCAGAGTAGAAATTCATGAGTGGAACTCTTGAGTGTCGATTCTGTAGAGTGACTGCAGAGGAGGTGCCTTAGGGGACAAAAATCGAAACGATTTAGCAGGAGGACAAGGGTCAGTTTACTATGGAGGTAGATCCAGTCCTATCAAAAATCCAGAGAGGTCATTGGGACAAAACAACCAATATAACCCTACAGACATCAGGAAACTGTTTAGAGCGGAATTCCACAACATCGTACCCTTTTGATGTATTGGAATATCACTCCTATCATCCCCGGGAAATGGCTGTTGTCTGGGGATAATGGGAGTTGTAGTCCAAGACATTTATTTATTTAAAACATTTATATCCCGCCCTATATCATTAAGATCTCAGGGCAGCTTACAGATAAAAGCATACAGTATAACAATGGAACCAGTTACCTAGGGAGGTGGTGGGCTCTCCCACACTAGAGGCCTTCAAGAGGCAGCTGGACAACCATCTGTCAGGGATGCTTCAGGGTGGATTCCTGCATTGAGCAGGGGGTTGGACTCGATGGCCTTGTAGGCCCCTTCCAACTCTACTCTTCTATGATTCTATGAAGTACGTGCCCCTAGTTAGTCCACAAATAGGGCATACCAGAGTGCAGGACACGGAATAACTGGCTTGAGTGACAGGAAACCAGATTCCAGCTGGACATCAGGAAAAACTTCCGGACTGTTATTTATTTATTTAAAACATTTATATCCCGCCCTATATCAATAAGATCTCAGGGCAGCTTACAGATAAAAGCATACAGTATAACACAGTAAATATTCACAGCTAAACACAAATTAAACCATAAACCAAGTTAAAACAATATATAATTTAAAAGCTGTAAAACCATTAAAACAGTTAAAACAATGAGCCATCTTAGAGAATTTAACCATTAAAGGCTTCGTTAAAAAGCCGTGTTTTCACTTGGCGCTGGAATAAACTCAGCATTGGTGCCAGTCGGGCCTACAAAGGGAGGGTATTCCACAGTCGGGGTGCCACAACAGAGAAGGCCCTCTCCCATGTCCCACCATAGCGTATGTGTTGTGCTGGTGGGATGCGGAGAAGGACTCCTCCAACAGAACTCAAGGATATAAGGAGAGGCAGTTCTTCAAGTATCGAGGTCCCAAGCCATTTAGGGCTTTAAACGTCATTACCAACACCTTGAATTCCGACTGGAAGCATATAGGCAGCCAGAGGGCATCAGGTCAGAGAAGAGTAGGTTAGAGGACATGGTCAGAGAAGGTCCCATGTTTAACTTGAACGGTGACCTTAAAACTTAGTTGCATTTATTTTGCAGATGGCAAGAAGAACCAAACACAGCTCACATTCCAGGCACAGCGGTTAATTAGCTTTGTTTGATTCTATTTTTCTAAAGGATCATTTAGGCTTGAATTATGTTTTAGGCAACTGCAGCATTTTCTTTAAATAATAATAATTAAAAAAAAATCCCACAGATGGTAAAAAGTTCCACTAACATCGAAACCGAGTCATAATTTATACCATAAACAATAAATAATAATACCACAATTGCTGACAGAGTAACAAGGGCTCCTATTTTACTTCTTCCCCCCTCCCCACAGCAGAGCTAATAAAGGAGAGTGAAAATCTCAGCTAAATATTTAGCCTTAATTAGTGATGATATACTTAATAGTGTTTTTGTTTATTTGTTTGTTTACTGCAAAAAATGCTGAGAGCACTTAACAAGGGAAGACGGAGCACAGCGGTTGTTTTTTGAGGTATTCTATCAAAAGAGCAAGTGACTCAGCGCTTTCAACCCTAATCCTATAGTCACATTTGCCTAGTGAATGTCCTAAGAAGGCTTATTCTACCTCAGATTGATAGCGCATCATCTAACACAGCGGTTCTCAACCTGTGGGTCGCGACCCCTTTGGGGGTCGAATGACCCTTTCACAGGGGTCGCCTAAGACCATCGGAAAACACATATTTCCGATGGTCTTAGGAACCGAGACACCGCAACGTCAACCTTCGCACTGACGTTGGCTTTTTACGCATACTGTCGCAAAATGTAGCAATGTAGTTTACTGTTGTTATATTAAGAGTGTTACCCATGCTACACCATGCTTCAAGACAAAATTTCATTTATTTGTATTTAGAAATAAATATTTCACAATATATAATTACATATTGTTTTTGTGATTAATCACTATGCTTTAATTATGTTCAATTTGTAACAATAAAAATACATCCTGCATAACAGATATTTACGTTACGATTCATAACAGTAGCAAAATTACAGTTATGAAGTAGCAACGAAAACAATTTTATGGTTGGGGGTCACCACAACATGAGGAACTGTATTAAAGGGTCGCGGCATTAGGAAGGTTGAGAACCACTGATCTAACACAAATATTATTTTCTCTGACTGGATAGGAGCTCTTCAGGCATTTAGATAGAGACATCGAGATCCTTCTAGGAAAAGTTGCCAGTAATTGAACATGGGGATTTCCATCCATGAATCATAATAGAATCCTAGATTTGGAGGGGGTCTTGTAGGCCATCTTTGGAGGGGGTCTTTTACGCCAACTGCTTGAGCGATGCAAGCCATGAAATACACCATTTAGGATCACGAGAAGGTGCCTCATACTGGTCCATCTAGCCCAGTATTGTTGACACTGACTGGCAGCAGCAGTTCTCCACGGTTTCAGGGAGGAATTTTTCCAACCCTACCTGGAGATCCCAGGGATTGAACATGGGACCTTCTGCATGCAAAGGGTGTGCTCTGCCTCTGAGCCATTGGCCCTCCAGTCATCCAGAGCTAAGAATTGGCTGTCTAATCTCTGCTTGAAGACCTCTAGTGAGGAAAAGCCCACCACTCTTTTAGGTCATTGGTTCCATCTTCCGAGCTAACATGAGTGAATTCATTACTTTTCAAGAAAATAATCAATTCACACATGTTAGTTCAGATGATGGTTCTCCTTTAATACACACTCTTGTTTCATGTATGAGCCACTGTGGTGTAGTGGCTAAAGTGTTGGACCAGGAGTCGGGAGATCTGGGTTCTAGTCCCCACTTGGCCATGGAAACCCACTGGGTGACTTTGGGCCAGTCATAGGCCGTAGCTAGACCTAAGGTTTATCCCAGGATTGACCTGGGGTCAAACCTGTTCATCTAAGTGCCACACAGGGCATCCAGCGCTCAGGCAGGGATGAACCCGGGATGATCCTGGGATAAACCTTAGGTCTAGCTACGGCCATAGACTCTCAGCCCAACCTACCTGCCAGGGTTGTTGTTGTGAGGATAACAATGGAGAGGAGGAGGATTATGTATGCTGCCTTGGATTCCTGAGAGGAAAAAAGGTGGGATATAAATGCAACAAATAAATATAAATAAAATACAAGGTTTTGCATTTGTGCAGTGTGAAAGTGCATCTTGGGAGATGTAGTTTGGAAACACATAAGAAGAGCCCTGCTGGATCAGACCCAAGGTCCATCTAGTCCAGCACTCTGTTCACACAGTGGCCAAGCAGCTGTTGACCAAGGGTCCACAACCAGGACAGGAGTGCAATAGCACCCTCCAACCCATATCCCCCAGCAACTGGTGTATTTAGGCTTACTGCCTGTGATACTGGAGGTAGCCCATCACCATCAAGTCTAGTAGCCATTGAGAGCCTTTTCTTCCAGGAATTTCCAGGAATTTATCCACCCCCTTTTAAAGCCATCCATCACTACATCTTGGGGCCATCACTACATCTACGTCAATATCTACAATATTGGCTGATATACCAACTGCGCCCTTATCTGGACAGAGATAGCCTAGTAGCTACAGTTATCCACACTCTCATAACCTCTCCTTTGGATTTCTGCAATGCGTTATACGTGGGGCTGCCTTTGAAAATGGTCTGGAAACTTCAACTGGTTCAAAACAGGGCGGCATGTTTATTAACAGGGATGGGCCAACGAGACCCCATCATGCCAGTCCTTTTCCAGTCCGGGTCCAGGCCCGATTCAATGTGCTAATATTAACATTCAAAGCTCTAAATGTCTTGGGGCCAGGCTATCTGAAGGAATGCCTCCTCCCATATGTACCTGACCAGACCCTAAGGTCATCTTCAGGGGTCCTTCTCTGTGAGCCCCTGCCAAAGGAAGGGAGGCAGGTGGCCACCAGGAGGAGGGCCTTCTCTGCTGTGGCACCCCGGCTGTGGAATGATTTCCCTAAGGAGGTTCGCTTGGCACCTACACTATATTCTTTCAGATGCCAGGTGAAGACCTTTTTTATTCTCTCAGCATCTTAACAGTCTATAAACTTAATTTTAACATTGCTGTTTTAAATTTGCATTTCTGCATTGCTGCTGATTTGATCCTGGTTGTGTTTAATTTGCTTTTATCATGGTTTAATTTGTTTTTAACTGGGCATATTTATCGTTTTATACTGTATGTTTTCATCTGTACGCCGCTCTTAGACCTTAATGCTAATAGGGCGGGATATAAACGTTTTAAATAAATAAATATTGTATTTTATATCATGTTTTTATAATGTTAGTTTTATACTTTGAATGCTATTAACTTTTGTGAACCGCCCAGGGAGCTTCAGTTTTTGGCCGGTATAAAAATGCAATAAATAAATAAATAAAATATGAAGTCCTACAAACATTGCCTACCCCTACTCTAGAGAAAGGGAGGTGCAGACACAGAGTTTAGAATATGTAAGAGCCTCCCCTTTTGCAATACCTTTCATATCATTTACTGCATTTCTATACCACCCAACAGCTGAAACTCTGTGGGCAGTTTACAATTATTATTATTATTATTATTATTATTATTATTATTATTTATTTATTTATATAGCACCATCAATGTACATGGTGCTGTACAGAGTAAAACAGTAAATAGCAAGACCCTGCCGCATAGGCTTACATTCTAATAAAATCATAATAAAACAATAAGGAGGGGAAGAGAATGCCAACAGGCACAGGGTAGGGTAAACAGGCACAGGGTAGGGTAAAACTAACAGTATAAAGTCAGAGCAAAATCAAGTTTTGAAAGCTTTGGGAAAAAGAAAGGTTTTTAGCTGAGCTTTAAAAGCTGCGATTGAACTTGCAGTTCTCAAATGTTCTGGAAGAGCGTTCCAGGCGTAAGGGGCAGCGGAAAATATAGTATACATACAATACAACATATGTTTACATGCAAACACACAAAGTGACAGCACACATACATAACTGCAAGTTGCCTGCACACAGCTTGGGTCAACAGATAGCATTTATTTATTTTTTGTTTATTTGCTTCTGTTTTCCAAATCTATGCTTAGCCATTCAGCTCCCTTGTTGTAGAGGAGGATGAAAAGTAAAGAGCGACCTTGCGTGGAGTCCTTCAAAGAAGGACAGAATAATTTCTTATCCGCCTCTTCGATTGGATCGAGGCAGGGAACAACAGCAAGCATATAATAATAATAAATAATAATAATATATTTATTTATTTGTTACCCGCCTCTCCCTCTGGCTCGAGGCGGGGTACAACGCAAATAAAAACACCCTAAAATACATACAACTAATTCTAAAACCAGTGCATCATTAAAAGCAGCACAGCATTTAAAAAGGCATCTTAAAATTCAGCTGGGTAGGCCTGCCGGAAGAGATCAGTCTTTATGGCTTTCTTAAATTCCGGAAGACTGTTAAGTCGACGAATCTCTCCCGCCAAGCCATTCCTCAAACTGGGAGCGGCAGAAGAAAAGGTCCTCTGGGTAATGGTTGTCAGCCTTGTTTATGTTGGCTGGAGTAAATTCTTCCCAGAGGACCTGAGTGTGCGGGGCGGATTGTACGGGAGAAGGTGATCCCGCAGTAGCCCGGACCCAAACCATGTAGGGCTTTGAAGGTGATAACCAACAGTTTATACTTCACCCAGAAACTAATTGGCAGCCAGTGAAGAGATTTTAAGACTTGTGTAATGTGGTCCCCCACTAGGTATACCGGTGACCAACCTGGCTGCCATATTTTGAACTAGTTGAAGTTTCCAGACTAGGCACAAAGGCAGCCCTATGTAGAGCGCATTGCAGAAGTCGAGCCTCAAAGTTACCCGCGTGTGCACGACCATCTTTAGATCTTCCGACTCTAGGAAGGGGTGCAGCTGGCGTATCAGCCGAAGCTGGTAGTAGGCACTCCTGGCCCTCGCCTCTATCTGGGCTGTCATTTGGAGCGACGGATCCAGAAGCACCCCCAAGCTGCGAATGCAGTCTTTCAGAGGGAGTGTAACCCCATCCAGAACTGGTTGACACACCTCCAAAACCAGGTTGTGGCCTTTGACAGCCAGCACCTCCGTCTTGTCTGGATTCAGCTTCAGTTTGTTTTTCCTCATCCAGCCCATTACCACTTCCAAGCATTCATTCAGAGGAGACACACCTAACTAAATCAATAAGAGGAAATCCTAGGAAAGATTCCAGCAATCCAGTCCCTGCTCATCGCCAAATTCGTGAGGGCAGCAGGCAAAGGGTGGGAGTTAGGAACAGTGGCTTTCCCTGGGGCCGAGACGCTGAACTCCATCCCTCCTGGTTATAGTTATTTATATTCTGCTAACTGCCTTGTTTACACAAAATGGCACAAATGCAAATCAACGTGAAGAAATGCCGGAGCCAGCGAGGTGTGCAGCCGTAACAAGCTCCCAGGATTGGTTTTCGCAATGTAGTGTTAACAGTGCTACACATGGCTACACACACTTTCCGTATCCATGTGAGAAACGAGTAGGTGGGGGGGGAGAGGGAGAGGGGGAGAGAGAGAGAGAGAGAGAGAGAGAGAGAGAGAGAGAGAGAGGAGGAGGTGGAGGAGAAGAATCATTATCTGGACACTGTCTGAATCCTTGCAAATCAACCAGGACAGTCGAAGGTGATCAGGACGTTAATCTATAAAATTTGACTTCGTCATCTGACTCCCTGTCCATCATTCACTCTTGGGTATGTATGAGAAATGTATTTCAGTTGATTTTTGATTAGGATTTTACCCAGTTCACACCTGCCGGCCCGAACATGGACTCGGATGTAATCTGTGGTCAAAGTCCATACATTTTTGAGCTCGGGGTGTGATTCATGGACCCTAAGTATTGTGTTTGATAGCACGCACGCATTTGGGAAAAAAATGTTTATGGAAAAATGCATCCTTTTGAAGAATGCACACAAATATCCTTTCAACCAATGGGAGAATCATAGAATAGCAGCGTTGGAAGGGGCCTACAAGGCCATCGAGTCCAACCCCCTACTCAAAGCAGGAATCCACCCTAAAGCATCTCTGACAGATGGCTGTCCAGCTGCCTCTTGAAGGCCTCTAGTGTGGGAGAGCTCACAACCTCTCTAGGTAACTGGTTCCATTGTCGTACTGCTCTAACAGTCAGGATGCTTTTCCTGATGTCCAGCTGGAATCTGGCTTCCTGTAACTTGAGCCCATGATTCCGTGTATGAAATGTATTCATACATTTCAAAGAGGCCACAACTGATGCATCTATTTGTGAAATGACACATAAAAACATGCAGATTTTTGTGCGGGGGGAAAAAGTGCTCACCATCTGATATGGACTTGAGTTGGAATGAACTTTGACGTGGCCATAGAGGGGCTACATTCACAGCAATACACCTGTAATGATGTGGACATAGCCTCTTTAAGGCCAGTTTGCATATATAATATACTTTCTGAAAAGAACATTCAGCCACCCGAGTGGAAAATCGTGCCCACACACTTTTCCGGTCCTGAATGCACCGAGCTGGGCAAGCACTGGGGTCCAAGGACCGGCATCCAGGGGGATAAACCAGCTTCAACCCCTAACCAGGTGCCCACACCATCCCTAGTATAAGGTATCTTTGTGTCTTCCTTTGCATGAAGGGGAAATGCATTAAAGTGCAGACTTTTGAGAAATGCAACTAGAATACCACCACGACACACATTTTATTAATGCTAGGGGTAGGGTGACCATATTTGGGAAACCAAAAAAGAGGACACCTAGCATGTGTGTGGGGAAGCAGCTTTCTGAGTCCTGCAGAAAGTACGTTATTCCCCCGCCACCTTAAAGAACCCGATTGGAGTGGAGGAGGGGAAAGGATTTCATTCTGCACCACCACCATCCACTCCAATTGGGGCCTTTTCTATAATGTCCACGAATGACCCACTTTTCCCTTTAAGACCTCAACTGGAGCTCGGGGTGAGGGAATGATGTGCCTCAGGAAAGCATGTCATTCCCTCCTGCCATGCTAATGGCAGCCTTAAAGGGGAAGGTGTGTCATTCCAGGACATTATTGAAAATTATCGAAAATCCCCCCTGACACCATGGAAAGAACAAAAACCAGGACAAATCCGGGGAAATCCTGACAGTTGGTCACCCTAGGTAGGGGGAAAATACACATTTTAATATATGCACAATTGATAGGTATATTTTGGGGGGGGAAACGGCATGGGACTTTGCACAGAAACAAACACAAAACAGCAAAGTGGTGAATCTGATATGAGCATGACTCAGAACAAGTTCTGAGGTGGAATTTGGAGAACCTCAATTCATTCCAGTTTTGCTGATTCACGCATCTGTACTCAAAACAGGGAGCCAAAACAAGGAGAAAGGGAAAGTCTTGATTGATTGATTAAATTTATATCCCATCTTGCCTGTAAAACAGAGCTCAAAGCACCTAACCATGAAATATAGGCGTAACAAAACCAAACAACCAAACCACAACAACTATAATTCAGGCGTTAAAACCCATCGATTAAAACACACACCCAATTAAACAGAAATAAAAATAAAAGACAAAGGAAAAGCACATCGTAAGAAAGCAACAGCAGGACCCATCAAATTAAATACCCAATTTGGCAGCAAACTGGCAACCCTTCATAGCAACCTTTCACAGCTCCGTCACATCTGAAGAAGAGGAAGGATACCAGACCCTTGTGTCTTAGAATCATAGACTCATAGAATAGCAGAGTTGGAAGGGGCCTACAAGGCCATCGAGTCCAACCCCCTGCTCAATGCAGGAATCCACCCTAGAGAATCCATTACAGATGGTTGTCCAGCTGCCTCTTGAAGGCCTCTAGTGTGGGAGAGCCCACCACCTCCCTAGGTAACTGGTTCCATTGGCGTAGTGCTCTAACAGTCAGGAAGTTTTTCCTGATGTCCAGCTGGAATCTGGCTTCCTGTAACTTGAGCCTGTTATTCCATGTCCTGCACTCTGGGAGGATCAAGATAGGTCTTACAGGTCTTCATTAATTCATCTAAGTGGGAGCAGATTTAGATAGGGAATGAAGAACTTGGGAAAATCACATATTTCCCCCTCCACTCTAAGGATGACCCACCCTCCATCAATAGGGGCCTTAAAGGCCCTGTTAGTAGGGTCTTTAAAGCCCCCATTGGTGGTGGTGGGGAAGACAAATACAATTTCCCAAGGGTGGGGAAAATGCGTATTTTCCCCCACTGTATTAATGGCGGCCCCCCAGACCTGCAACCCCTTTGTTCTGCAGCAGCGATGGGGTGACAATCCACTGGGCATGCCCAGAGATGGCCACCAATCTGGACGGCTTCAAAAAGGGGGTGGATAAATTCCTGGAGGAGAAGGCTATCCATGGCTACTAGCCCTGATGGTTGTGTGCTATGTCCAGTATTCGAGGCAATAAGCCTGTGTGCACCAGCTGCTGGGGAACATGGGTGGGAGGGTGCTGCTGCACCACGTCCTGCTTCTTCATCCCTGGCCGATGGCTGGTTGGCCACTGAGTGCTGGACTAAATGGACCCTTGGTCTGATCCAGCAGGGCTCTTCTTATGTTCTTATGTCTGTTGGGGCCTGGGAGAGGCAGATGTGGAGGTGTCCACTCTTCTTTGCCCTATCATCAGATTTAGGACATTGTGTAACACGGGGATTCATGCTAAAATTAACTGGTGTAAGTGAAGGGTGGGGAGAGAATACCAACCTAGTAGAGGCATTGGAACATTGTTTGGGACTTTCCAGTAGCAAATCCCTTTCCCCCCTCCTTGGACAAGGTGACTTTTCATCTTCTAAGTCTAGGTAGCAAAGCAATGAGATTATAATGCCTGGGACTTGATCATGCAGGGCTAGTGTATCTCCCTCTGAATTTCAATCACTTTCCATTTGCAAAACTACATTTAAAAATACCTTATTAAAACAGATCCTTGCTAGTTTACGGTAATTAAAAGCAATAAATATTCTCACACACAATGCTGTAGACCTTGAATAACCAGTGGGTCAATAATGCCTTCCTGGTGAGGTTAGATAATAAATCTTGATTCCTTCCTCAATGGAAACACAAATCTTTTCTTTCTTTCTCTTTATCCTTTCTTCTTTTTCCTTCCTTCCTTCGTTCCATTCTTCCTTCCATCTTTCTTTCTTTTTTAAAAAATTAGTGAATTACGTGACCCCCACGAACTGATATTTGAAAAGCAAGTACTTTCAAAATGAACTCTTGCCTTTTCTGAACAGGAGGGCAAGCTCCGGCCGAAATTAGGCATGGATCAATGGGAACAGTTCTTCAAGTTGATCTAAAACCTTGCAGTAGGTTAACCGGCCTTCTCTTTCACCTGCCTCCAAGAAGTCATTAGTCTAACAAACACAGGATGTGAAGCAGCTTTCTATGTAATGATCCTGGAGAAGTAGTAATTCTAGGAAGGTTTCATAATGGTACACATGGACTACACAGATGCCTCTGGAACCAGAGGTGTTGGCATATTTGGGATGGGCAAAACACAATGGAAAATTTAAGTTATAATCTGTACATTAGTCCAGGAGGTCAGTTTATATTGGAATTCACAAAGAACAAATTCCACAAGAGGCAGCATAGAGTAATACAACACTTATCACTCAGGGCCTTGCTAAACCTACCACATAATCCGGTGGGGAGTAGGGGCGACGGCATGCTACAGCTAACGCGCCCCGTTGCCTTTTTCCAGACGTAACACGCAACGGGGCAAGGGAAAGCCCCGTCACGTCCGGCATTCTTTTTTCACTTAAAGGTCCATGTGTGCAGGAGCACACCACTGAAAAAGGTAGGGGTTTTTATTATTATTATTATTTATTTATATAGCACCATCAATGTACATGGTGCTGAACTCTTATATTTATTTATTTATTTTATTTATTTTTTATATTTACTCTTATTTTTTATAAAAAAAATAAAGGGTCCCCCACTTCCCCTGCCCCTGATTTCCCCCACCCATGCCTGATGCCCCCCCTGCCCGCTCGTTCACCTGTCCTCCCCCCATCCACCAGGCCTGTCCCCGTCCTTCTTCCCCCCTGTCCGCCATGCCTGTCCCTGCTCGCCATGCCCACTCGTCATGCCCAGCCCCATCCCCGCTCACCATGCCTGTCCCCGTCCCCGTCCCCGTCCCTGCTCGCCATGCCCGCCCCCTGCCCGCTCATTATGTCTGATGCCCGCTCATTATGTCTGATGCCCCCTCCGTGATTTCCCCCCTAGCCCGATGGGCACAATGCTCCTATGGAATGCTGTGCCCAGTCCGTGGCTTCTCCCGGCTACACGCAAGCAAGCAGCCGGGAAAATCCACGGACCCTGCTAGACCTTCCGCAGCCTCAGCCTCAGGCCGGGGCTGTGGAAAAGCCGGGCCGTAAGCGGATCCGCTTATCCCGGTTCAAGCGAGGACTTAGCCCGGCCTGACCCCAGGATCCCCTTTGCGTCATCTGGATGCACAGGAGGGAGACCGGGCCTCACACCGGGCTAAGACCTCGTCTAGCAATGGCCTCAGTGTTGTATTACAGGTTGAAAGAAGAGGGATTTAATAGTGAAGTGATAGTTTTCCTTCATAACCTACATCAATTTTTGCTGTGTGGTTTTAATCCTGGTTGTGCTTTTTATATTGTATTCTGTATTCATGTTTTTAAATTGTTGGTTGTTTTTAGGCGCTTTATGGTTTTAGTTTTTGTGAACTGCCCAGAGAGCTTCGGCTATTAGCCAGTATAAAAATGTAATAAATAAATAAATAAATAAATAAATAAATAAATAAATAAAGGTCATGATGTCACTAAGCTATGTAGTGACATAGATACCAGCATTATCGTGCTTGCGAGCAGCAGCTGTTTGGAATGCCTTCCTTGGGCTTCCTTTGAATATTTGGACTTGTACCGTATATTGTGGGGACTGACATCTGATTTCGTTTAATTTTTGGAACTTTTAAGTCAGGCCCGAGAGAAAATAGCCCACGGTACTAATCAGCCTGGCAAACTGGCCATTGAGGAAGACCAAATGTCAAAACGCGTCTTGCCAAATGGATCAAGTTTACTGAGCATTTTCTGTCTAGCATTCTGATGTTGTTGTTGTTTATCCGTTCAGTTGCTTCCGACTCTTTGTGACTTCATGGACCAGCCCACGCCAGAGCTTTCTGTCGGCCGTCGCCACCCCTAGCTCCCCCAAGGTCAAGTCTGTCACCTCCAGAATATCATCCCTCCATCTTGCCCTTGGTCGGCCCCTCTTCCTTTTGCCTTCCACTTTCCCTAGCATCAGCCTCTTCTCCAGGGTATCCTGTCTTCTCCTTATGTGGCCAAAGTACTTCAGCTTTGCCTTTAATACCATTCCCTCAAGTGAGCAGTCTGGCTTGATTTCCTGGAGTATGTACTGGTTGGATCTTCTTGCAGTCCAAGGCACTTGTTATATTATTGTACTTGTGAAATGCTCTGTGTACGTTATTTTTAACATTGTATTTTGGTACATAAAATTGCATTTTTTACCTGTTTCCTTAACTTCCTTGTTTTCATTTATATTGTGTTAGGTTAAGGTTATCACCTTTTAGTTGCATCATTACTAAGCTATGTAGCCCATCAGCTATTTGCGAACATCACTGAGAGCAAACAATGCTAATCCTAGCCAATCAGGGATGAAGAAGCAAAGTAAGTTTATTCGTTATGTTTGCAGTGATTGGTGTGTGTGTGTGTGTGTGGTGCAAACCCACTGAAAGGGGCCATTAAAAAATGTCCCCCTATCAGAGATGCTGGCAACATCCATTGCAGACTCCAATGGGTCTGGATTCCAGCCCCCTTCACCTGTACATCCTCCAGATTTCACGTGGGGCATCTTTTCCACTTTACATATGGTAATGGAAGCTGTCATTGGCTTATCATGGAAAAACCACAGCTCTAATTACACCATTTGCAGCTGTAAAACACTTACTTCCACCCCAATTGTGGCCAAGGCTTACCACCGCAATTTCCAGAGAGGTAAGCGTTCTACGGCTGCAATTTGCATAGAAGCAAGCACTTCACGGCTGCAACTGGCACAATTACGGCCATGATTTTCCAAAAGTAGGCTAATGGAAGCCACCGATAGCATATCTTGCCTTGTTTAAAGTCAGAGAGGCACCCAGCGAAATCCAGCAGATGCACCGGGGCTCTGGGGAAATCCAGTAAGTTCCAAGCAGCCCAGATGCCCGCCATGGTGCACCCCCCATGGCCCATTGGGGTTTTCGCCCATCTTTACCAGCACAGCCCTAGAGTTATGTCTTGGTTTTGCTCATGCCTTCAAATACTGGTCAGACTGCAGACAAATTAACCCACTGCTAGAAGCTCCAAAAGGACCGGGAGAGAGACAGTGTTGCAGGCTTAATAGAGGAGTGTTTTGAAAGGATGAATGCCCACCTCTTCCTGTTCAGAAGCCACTGATTCTGGGATCTTAGGACCAGCGGTGTTCATGGCAGCATAAAGAACCAAGGTGGTCTTGCTGTCCCAGCTGTGCTGAGCTGCGCTCTTCATGTCTTCCGCACTGTCAGCCTTCATTAGCTTTTGCTCACAGACAGAGGGGGTCGCTCTGAAGCCAGATCAAACGGTGGCAATTTGTTCTCATCCACAATTGACTTCATTTGGTTATGTAATCTAATTGGCTTGGAGTATAACACAAGAGGGCAAACGGAGCCAAGAGGTTTCTCCTCCCCCCCACAAGCTTCTCCGCCGACGACAAAATTGCAATGCAAAGCATGTCAACAGAAGCTGGGCTTTTTCAGCTTTCCATTGGAATGAAGCCATTTTTAATGGAGCTGAGTCCATTTTGTGGGGGGAAATGATTCTTTTTCCTCACACTCTCCAAGTCTGGAAAAAGAAGGGCACCTTGTAGAATTTTCTCCAGATGTTCACTACCAGTTCTTGTGCCAGATGCCATCCACCTCCTACACACACACACACACACACACACACACACACACACACACACACACACACTTCCCTTACTCGGCTCCGTCCTTTTTCTTCTGCTGCCCCTTACGCCTGGAACGCTCTTCCAGAACACTTGAGAACTACAAACTCAATCACAGCTTTTAAAACTCAGCTAAAAAACTTTTCTTTTCCCTATAGCTTTTAAATATTGAGTTTGTTCTGACTCCATACTGTTAGCTTCACCCTACCCGGTGCCTGTTTACCCTACCCGGTGCCTGTTTGCATTCTCTTTCCCTCCTTATTGTTTACTACAACTTTATTAGATTGTAAGCCTATGCGGCAGGGTCTTGCTATTTACTGTGTAATCTGTACAGCACCATGTACATTGATGGTGCTATATAAATAAATAATAATAATAATAATAATAATAATGGTGCCCTCAAATGACATTACATCCAGAGCATTGTGGGGTGTGTGCAAAATGGTGGCTAGGCGGCCAACGCAACTGCTGCAAAATAAAAAATTCTGGAAACAAGTTCTGTGCTACCTCCGGTATCCTAGGCAGCAAGCATCTGTGCACCAGTTGCTGGGGAACATGGACTGGAGGGTGCTGTTGCATCCGTGTCCTGCTTTGTTGGTCCCTGGTCGACAGCTGGTTGGCCCCGGTGTGAACAGAGTAATGGATGAGGTGGACCCTCGGTCTGATCCAGCAGGGCTCCTCTGATGTTCTTATGTTCTTAAGAAGAAGCTGTGCTACTGTTAGAAGTGGGGGAGAAAGCCATCCCATTATCATTTTAACGGGAAGTTATCTAACTCTGCAACTCAAAACCAACAGGTGACCAAAATTCTGTCATCCTTTGAATTTTTTAAATACATTTTTATTAAGCATTTTTTCCCCCAAAACGTAACAACCCTTCCGCAATCAATTAAAAAATCATCCCTTCTTCTTGAGACTTTATACCCAGCCAAGATGCATCCATACTTGCGGTACACAAATCAGCCTTTGGCACAAGACTCTTTTCCGTTTCCTTACAATATTGGCTTGTGGGACTGTATGGATCTATACTGCCTGGCCAGAGTCATCATCCCTTTTTCCTGGGACAACTCTTTTACACGGAATGGTTTTCATTATTCTCATAATGTGAGCCTTTTTTCCTAAATCCTTCCTTTCAGCCAACTTCATTTTTTTTTTCAAGAAATGAAGAAAAATGGTTGTTTCATCCTAGTTCAGACCCAGCACCCATAATTTAAAAATATGGTATATGGTACCAAGTCGACACAAATGAAGATGGGGGACCTCGATTTTTAGTCTCTGAAAGTTCTGCAAGCTCTCTTGAGAGAAGAGAAAGTGCATCTCAAAAATGGAAAGGCTCAATATTGCCTACAACGGATGAATGGCTATTGAAGTGTTCAGAGGAGGGCAACCAGGATGATCGGGGGTCTGGAAACAAAGCCCTGTGAAGTAGGGGTGTGCACGGACCCCCCGCTCCGCCCGCGGGCCGATCCGAAAATTTCGGGTCGGCCCACTCCGCTCCGCACTGCTCCGCCCATACTCCGCTCCTCTTCGCTGCGGAGCACCTGCTCCAAATTGGAGCTCCGCAGTGGAGGGGAGAGGAGGGCGGGGGGGTTACCAGGCCCTGCCGCCATCGCTGCCCATGAGGCGATGGCGGCAGAGCCCGGTAAGGGACCAAAGGAGAGGGGGACCTTACCTGCCTCCATCCGCGATCCGTCAGCATCTTCAATTGAAGATGCCGCCGGACCGCGGACAGAGGCACGTAAGGGAGAGCAGGGCGGGGGGGTTACCGGGCCCTGCTGCTGTCGCCGCATTGGCGACAGCAACAGCGCCCGGTAAACCCCACTTACCTTTCCAGCGGAGCTCCGGATCGAGGCGAAGGATCCGCCTTCACCTCGATCCGCTCCGCAACACTCCGCTGGCCCCCCAATCCTCTTCGCCTCTGCCTTAAGGGCAGGCGAAGCCCCCCGCTCCGCTTCTAATTCGCTGGTCCGATTAGAAGTGGAGCACATCCCTACTATGAAGAGAGACTGAAACAACTGGGCATGTTTAGCCTGGAGAAGAGACGATTGAGGGGAGACATGATAGCACTCTTCAAATACTTGAAAGGTTGTCACACAGAGGAGGGCCAGGATCTCTTCTCGATCCTCCCAGAGTGCAGGACACGGAATAACGGGCTCAAGTTAAAGGAAGCCAGATTCCAGCTGGACATCAGGAAAAACTTCCTGACTGTTAGAGCAGTATGACAATGGAATCAGTTACCTAGGGAGGTTGTGGGCTCTCCCACACTAGAGGCCTTCAAGAGGCAGCTGGACAAGCATCTGTCGGGGATGCTTTAGGGTGGATTCCTGCATTGAGCAGGGGGTTGGACTCCATGGCCTTGTAGGCCCCTTCCAACTCTGCCATTCTATGATTCTATGATTCTAAGATGGTGGAGTTGGCGGAGATGGCAAAACTTACATCAATAATTAGAGAAAAATCAACATCTATGTTTAACCTCTTATAGACTTTTTGCAGGGACTAGAAAATAAATGATCTGTTCAGCTGTGGATCCGACGATTAAGAAGAAAACTTTAAGATAAAAGAAAGAGGAGAATTTTGATTACTGTAATTATAGAATAAGAGAAGATATGGTCACTTTTGCTGTGGAGAAAATCGGAAGTCCATCTTAACTTTGTATGGTTTTTTTTATATCTTTCTATATAATTTTTCTTCTTTTGTATTGCGTGTTTGTAAGTTGGTTGTGTTTTGAAATAATAAAAATAATAAAAAATGTATGCGATGAGAAAAGAAAGTGCATCAGCAGAACACTTTACTCAATAATTCACAGAGGGGGAGCGGAACTTGGAATAGAGAAAAGAAGAAGAACTAGCATATACAAGAACCAAAGAAAAGCAGAAAGAAACACAGAGAGACTGCAAACAGCAAAGCAAACAGGATCTCTCTGTGCTCAGTGATTCTCTTTTTCTCTCCTCCTTCTTTCCTAACACTCCACGAGCTAGCAAAGGAATGAATTCCAGGGTTGGGACAAATGGCATTTGCAATCCCTCCCCCTAAGCACTGTGATTGGAGGGGGGACAGTGAGGACACTGTGGCTATTGGTTAGCCACTGGTGTCCATCTCAAACTACCCATCCCTCCCTCATCAGCTAGGGTGACCCTATGAAAAGGAGAACAGGGCTCCTGTATCTTTAACTGTTGCATAGAAAGGGAGTTTCAGCAGGTATCATTTGCAGGCATGCAGCACCTGGTGACATTCTCTCTTCATCACAACAGTTAAAGCTGCAGCAGACCAGACTTCTTTTGTATCTGGTCAAGAAGGCAGGGTCTCCTGCAGCTTTAACTGTTGTGATGAAAAGGGAATGTCACCAGGTGCTGCATGCCTACAGAAACTCCCCTTTCTATGCAACTGTTAAATACAGCAGCCCTGTCCTCCTTTCCATAGGGTCACCCTATTGTCAGCTTCTTCCTCATATGGAAATTGTTCAGTTAGTCCAACAAGTTAAAGCGACCCCTCACGAAGCCTAAAACAACTTTGGATACTTCAGATTCCTTCAGAGCGCCGAACCACCTTTGCTCCACACTGCGGGGATCCGATAGTTCCGAAAACGGCCAATATCTGCTCTTTGAGATCAGACCTTCGACGAACCCTCAGATTTGCTGAGCAGAGCACACAGCCCTAATGACTATGCATAAACTCACAGGTGCTACATTGGGGGAATGGCAATTTTAGAGGGGAGAGACAAGTTCCCAGATTTTGGGGGAAAGGCCGTGGCTCAGCTCACAAATACAATCTGAGCCGGGTGTTCTGGGAAATCCAACAAACCCCCAAAGGGCGGGATCTCCCTGTGATGACCACCTGTGGCAATGGTGAAGAGACATGATCGACATGGAGAAGAGAAGATTAAGGGGAGACATGATAGCACTCTTCAAATACTTCAAAGGTTGTCACACAGAGGAGGGCCAGGATCTCTTCTCGATCCTCCCAGAGTGCAGGACACGGAATAACGGGGTCAAGTTACAGGAAGCCAGATTCCAGCTGGACATCAGGAAAAACTTCCTGACTGTTAGAGCAGTACGACAATGGAACCAGTGACCTAGGGAGGTGGTGGGCTCTCCCACACTAGAGGCCTTCAAGAGGCAGCTGGACAACCATCTGTCAGGGATGCTTTAGGGTGGATTCCTGCATTGAGCAGGGGGTTGGACTCAATGGCCTTGTAGGCCCCTTCCAACTCTGCTATTCTACGATTCTATGATATATAAACCATGAAAGGTGTGGAGACAGGGAGAAATATCCCCACCACCACCAGTAATACTAGAACGCAGAGTCGCCCAACGACATGCATGAGCAGTAGATTCAGGACATGCAACTGCATATCGGGTTTATGGAATTTCCTTGCAACAAGATATGGCCAATAGCTTTGACGGCTTTCATAAGTGATTAGATGAATTTGCGAAGATGACTGTTGACGGTTGTTAACTGCGATGGCTAAACGGAACTGTCATGTTCCTCCGATTACCAGATGCTGGGAAGGGGCGACACTGGGAGAAGGCTTTTCACCTCCTCCTCAGTGCTATTGCTATTTGTTTTATCCTCCTCCCTTCCTTGCAAGGAGCTCAGGGTGGCTAACACCCCACATAAAAAGAGTACCACAGATAATAAACATCATTGAAATTGCAACTCTAAAAGTGCAAATCCATAAAAATACAATAAAGCCATCAATAAAATAAGTTAGAACTTGTCTACCACCGCCACCGCCACGAAGCTGGTACCACACAGCTCTGAAAGCCTCTTTAGACAGTGCCTGAATGACAACACTGATGGTGGAAGCCAAATCTCTACTGGAAGGGCGTTCCAAAGCCAGGACTCAAAGACAACACAAGACGAGTCTCCCCGCTTAGGATTCTGGAGAAGGAAGCCCTTCGAGCACATAGGGTGATATAACCACCTTGTGAGCTTCTCAGAAGCATCTAGTTTTATTTATTTATTTATTTATTTATTACATTTCTATACTGCCCAATAGCCGGAGCTCTCTGGGCGGTTCACAAAAATTAAAACCATTCAAAGTATAAAACAACAGTATAAAACCATAATATAAAAACTCAACCAGATAAAAACAGCAGCAATGCAAAATTACAAATTTAAAACCATGTTATTTAAAATTTATAGATTGTTAAAATGTTGGGAGAGTAAAAAGGTCTTCACCTGGCGTCTAAAAGCATATAATGTAGGTGCCAAGCGAACCTCCTTAGGGAGCTCATTCCACAGCCGGGGTGCCACAGCAGAGAAGGCCCTGCTCCTGGTAGCCACCTGCCTCACTTCCTTTGGCAGGGGCTCGCGGAGAAGGACCCCTGAGGATGGCCTTAGGGTCCGGGCAGGTACATATGGGAGGAGGCGTTCCTTCAGATAACCTGGCCCCAAGCCGTTTAGGGCTTTAAATGTTAATACCAGCACTTTGAATCGGGCCCGGACCTGGACTGGCAGCCAATGAAGCTGGAAAAGGACTGGCGTAATGTGGTCTCGTCGGCCAGTCCCTGTTAGTAAACGTACTGCCCTGTTTTGTACCAGTTGAAGTTTCCGGACCATTTTCAAAGGCAGCCCCACGTATAACGCATTGCAGTAATCCAAACGAGAGGTTATCAGAGCATGGATAACTGTAGCTAGTTGGCCAGTTTTGGAAGAGGATGCCGGATGCCATGGCCTTGAGTCTGATCCGGAAGTGCTGCTGCTCAGAACACTTCTCTCATCACATCTATGCATGGTTTTGAAGAGCAGCCTCCTAATAGATGGCGTTCCAAAGCCAGGGTTACATGACTCAAAGACAACACGAGACAAGCCTCCCCGCTTAGGGTGATATAACCACCTTGTGAGCTTCTCAGAAGCATCTAGTTGGCCAGTTTTGGAACAGGATGCCGGATGCCATGGCCTTGAGTCTGATCCGGAAGTGCTGCTGCTCAGAACGCTTCTCTCATCACATCTATGCATGGTTTTAAAGAGCAGCCTCCTAATAGATTCAAGCCTCTGAAAACACTTCTGCCAAAGATTAAGGGCCAGGTTTGTGTTGAACTTCTGCATCTCCATCCCCCCTGCAAACCCAGAACACTGCAGCAGTACTCTCTGAAATTAATTTGAGTTATTTTAATTATAATTTTCATCTCTCATACACAAAACACCCTTGCATACACATTCACCAGCTGTCCAGAAAAAAAGAGCTGTAGGTTTCTTTCCACTTAAGATTAATTAAAGTCAGCAAGTCGCTCAGCAATTACCAATTGGCCATTCGAGGCACTGAGGGGGTTGAGAAATTAGATTTCCTGGAAATGAAAGCTTGTGGGTCCAAATGTATGGTTGCCCAATAACAAAAATCCTAATTTCCTTAGCCTGGAACATACTGTTGGCTTCAGAGTCCCCCTCCTCCTTGTGTGTGAGTGTGTGTATGTGTGTGTGTTAATGTGAAGAGTTTTTGTAGCATCCTATAAACAGAGAATTAGGGCTGTGCACGGACTCCCCGATCCTCTTCGCTCCTGATCCGCAAATTGCGGATCGGGCCCGCTCCACCCCACCGCGATCCGCCTAGGGTCCGCTCCGCTGAGGAGGTCCAGCTCCAAACCGGAGCTCCACAGCAGCGGGGAGCAGTGCCAGGTAAGACCCCCTCCCTCCTCCCCCTTACCTGTGTCTGTCCTAGCCTGTCCAAGCTTCACTAGAGCCCGTGACTCAACCAGGAACTGTAAGCCCCGCTTGCGGCCTACACTTCCTGGTTGAGCCGAGGGCTCTAGTGAAGCTGGTGACGGGCCACGACGGATGCAGGCAAGACCCCCCTCCCCCTTACCTGGCTCTGCCACCGTCGCCGCACGGGCGGCGGCGGCGGCAGAGCCAGGTAAAACCCCCTCCCTCCTACTCCTTACCTGCGTCCGTCTGCGGACCCGTGGCTGCTTCAACTGAGCCCGAGGACTCGGGCTCAGTTGAAGCAGCCACAGGACCGCGGACGGATGCAAGTAAGACCCTCCCTCCCCCTTATCTGGCTCTGCCGCCGTCGCTGCATGGGCGGCAGCAACAGCGGCAGGGCCAAGTAAACCCCTCTTACCTTTTTTGCAGAGCTCCGGATTGAGGCGAAGGATCCGCCTTCACCTCGATCTGCTCTGCAATGCTCCGCTGCTCCCCTGATCCTTTTCGCCTCCGCCTTAAGTGGAGGCGAAGCCCCCCGATCCGCTTCTGCTTCTCCGGTCCAAGGAGAAGCGGAGCACAGCCCTAGAGAGAATCCTTTACATGGAGAGAGATGGGAAAATATTTTTTGGGTGTGTGTGTGTGAATTGTGTGTGGGGAAGAAAATTGGAAGTTTGAGTTGGAGGGAGTGCCGGGTACATAAAACAAGAGGAAAAGAAATGGAAGAAGCAAGGAGAAGAAGCAAGTCTGATTTGCTAAGGATGGGGAAAGAAACAATAACAATAATAATAATAATAATAATAATAATTTCTACAGGGAGAAAGATTTTGACCAACATTTTCAACAAATATGGATGGGTGAAAACTTTGTTTCCAAAGTTACCCAAAATTCTGAATTCACCCAAATTGACAAAGTACTCAAATTAAGGAGCGGAAAAAAAGTATGAGATGATTTTATTTCATTGAACTGAAACAAATTTCTCATGCATCTCTACTAGGTGGTCTCAAATGCCCAACTGGGTCTGGGAGTCCAGCAGAATCCCAACCCCTTGGCTCTGTTCCCTGGACCCAATCAGGCACTCCTGGCACAAGCATGGACCTAGCTTGAGTGCCCGTGAGACCTGGGAAAGGCTCAGCGGATCCTGGTCTTTGTGCCGGAATTGCACATTTACCTCCAGCATTAATGGCAGCCACCACTGATGCAACAGGGAGAATTGCACTCTTTCTGGAAGCTCTGGAAATGCTGCAATCCCCTCCACTGTGTCAATGGCAGCCTTGCGTTCATGCCTTTACCCTTTACGGTTGTGACTGACGCAGCGGGAGGATTGCTAAATCGACAGAGGCTATAGAAATTGCACTCTTCAATGGCGGCCGTAAAAGCCCCGTTTCCACAAGTGGAAAGGCGAATGGAGCATTCATGCTGAGCATCATCCACTTTTCATATGACCACACACACAGACCAACCAGAGCACAGGACACAGAATAATGGGCTCAAGTTAGAGGAAGCCAGATTCCGGCATGACATCAGGAAAAACTTCCTGTTTCTTAGAGCAGTATGACAATGGAACCAATGAACTAGGGAGGTGGTGGGCTGCCCCACACTATAGGCCTTCAAGAGGCAGCTGGACAGCCATTGGTCAGGGATGCTTTGAGGTAGATTCCTGCATTGATTCAATGACCTTGTAGGCCCTTTCCAACTCTACGATTCTATGATGCTACCACAATATGTAGTCATGGCCACCATGATCCAGTGTGGGTCTCCCACATCACCTTAGGGCAGTGGGTTTGGACTTTAGCCACTGTAGTTTGATCATAAACAGAGCAGGAACAGTCAAGTATATCACATGGAAATGTTGTCACACAGAGGAGGGCCAGGATCTCTTCTTGATCATCCCAGAGTGCAGGATATGGGATAATGAGCACAAGTTACAGGAAGAGATTCTGGCTAGACATTAGGAAAAATGTCCTGACTGTTAGAGCAGTACAACAATGGAACCAATGACCTAGGGAGGTTGTGGGCTCTCCCACCCTAGAGGCCTTCAAGAGGCAGCTGGACAACCATCGGTCAGGGGTGCTTTAAGGTGGATTCCTGCACTGAGCAGTGGGTTGGACTCGATGGCCTTGTAGGCCCTTTCCAACTCTACTGTTCTGTGATTCTATGATTCTTTATCTATGGGTGCTGGTGAAGAAAAAATACTGTTTTTACCGCCTATTGGAAATAATAAAATAAATAAATAATAATAGTGTTTTTTTTCCTGAAAATTTTGGCTCTAGCATTTTTCCTTTTAACTTGGGAGACCTATTTTCAGCTTGTCTGTCAGCGATGGTGAAAATGGAAAAAAAAGCAGGGTGCTTGTACAGTGCGTGCTCTAAACTGAAGTGTCCCGCTTTGCCCAGAGTTCCTGCTGAGTGAACTATAAAGTTCCCTGCAGTTTCGATGAAGGAAGTTCTATTTGCCGGCTTCTTCGCACCGTGGCTGTGTGTTAATGGTTCTTCTCCAAGAAGCTCTTTGCTTCATTTTTATCATTATCTCAAACTGCCGGGAAACAAACTAAATTGAGAATATATATATATATATCTTCCACCACCATGCTTGAAGTTTGGAAAAAATAATAATACAGCAAGTCAGAGTTTCAATGCCACCGACGGAAACTCAGCCGGAGAAGTGTTTTACTGCACTCAGCAACCAATTGAAAGCTAGTTTGGGAAACATCCTCTGGAGACCTATTAGGTTGTCATAAAAAAAATAAAAAAAAGAGTTGCAGGCCAACATTATTTTATTAGCTGAGATAGTGTGTGTAGTGCAGCTGGAAGTCCTGCTTAGAGGATAACTTGCAAGGTCTCCCTCCGGAAACCATCATGATCCCTTATTGCTTCACCCGCTTTCCGTTCTAATCCAGTTTGCCTTTGCAATGTTGGGTGTCTAGTTCTAACTCTGGGGTTAAAGTTGTTTTTTTGGGCTGTGCCATTTCTGACGGCTGAATCTTCCTCTGTATCAGCAAAAGATCCCTACATATATAGGGTGACCGTATGAAAAGGAGGACCGGGCTCCTGTATCTTTAACAGTTGTATTGAAAAGGGAATTTCTGCAGGTGTGTGCAAATTTTGTTTTGGGGGATCTTGAAATCTGAGAAAATGGTTTCCTATCTATCTATCTATCTATCTATCTATCTATCTATAGGGTGACCCTATGAAAAGAAGGACAGGGCTCCTGTATCTTTAAGAGTTGTACTGAAAAGGAAATTTCAGCAGGTGTCATTTGTATATATGGAGAACCTGGTGAAATTCCCTCTTCATCAGAACAGTTAAAGCTGCAGGAGCCCTGCCCTCTTTTAAATCTGGTCACTCTAGTATAGCTTCTGCACCTTTAACTGTTGTGATGAAGAGGGACTTTCACCAGGTTCTCCATATATACAAATGACACCTGCAGAAAATCCCTTTTCTATGCAACTGTTAAAGATTCAGGAGCCTTGTCCTTGTTTTCATATGGGCACCCTATACATGTAGAAAACTAGCATGGTAATCTTAAACCCTTCCCCATGGTATGCTTGTTTTCTATCTGCAGTAGGGATGTCACTGGGGTCCAACAGGGAGATGGAATCCATCAGATTCAACCCCCACTCGGCCTCCCAGACCCAGTTTGCCAAGCTGCCACACCAGACCAGTTCACCAAACACAGCACGGTCCATGAGCACCCAGAGGCCACCCGACCCCTCGGTGAGCTGCCATTTTGTATTAAAATGATGGCTTAGGATTGCTGTGTTGTGTAGGGTGACCCTATGAAAAGGAGGTCCGGGCTCCTGTATCCTTAACTGTTGTATTGGTAAGAGAATTTCAGCAGGTGCCATTGGTATGAATGCAGCACCTGGTGACGTTTCCTCTTCATCACAACAGTGATATACTTGCCTGGGTTTTGACCTCTCTTCATCACAAGAGCTCTGCCCTCTTTTGTATCTGGTCACTCTAGTATAACTCCTGCAGCTTTAACTGTTGTGATGAAAAGGGGATTTCACCAGGTGCTGCATGCATACATAGGACACCTGCTGAAATTCTCTTTCTATGCAACTGTTAAAGATACAGGAGCCCGGCCCTCCTATTCATAGGGTCACCCTACCTAACAGGGTTGTTGTATGAGGATAGAATTATGCTCTGTAGTATTACTCCCCTTTCTTCCATACTAGCGTGACACTATCTAGAGTACTGCATCTGTTTCTGAGTGCTATGCCATAGGAAGGAAATACACAAATTGGAACAGATTCAGAGGAAGGCAATGAAGATGGACAGGGATATGGAAACCTATGGGGAGCAGATGAAAGGACTGAGTTTATGTAACCTGGAGAATTGAGAGAGGATATAATTGCATGCTTCAAAGCCCTAAAGGGCTCTCACTTGGGGGGGTGGAGATGTGAACCAGCGTTCAGAACGAGCCACAACATGTTTCTCTTACAAGAAGTGGATTTCAGTTGAACATTAGTAGAAACATCTTAACCATGAGAGCAGTTTGACAAAACATGGGAGATGTTGGGCTCTCTATGACCGGGGGTCTTCAATTAGAGCCTGAAGAGTCATTTGTGGCCGGATGGTGGGTGTTCAACCTGTTCTGGATGGGGTTGCACTCCCCCTGAAGGAGCAGGTTCGTAGCTTGGGGATTCTCCCAGAACCATCTCTGTCAATTGAGCCCCAGGTGGCCTCAGTGGAACGGAGTGCCTTCTACCAACTCTGTTTGGTGGCCCAGCTACGCCCCTATCTGGACAGGGATAACCTAGCTTCAGTCGTCCATGATCTTGTAACATCAAAATTGGATTACTGCAATGCCCTCTATGTGGGGCAGACTTTGAAGACGGTTTGGAAGCTGCAGCTTGTGCAAAATGCAGCGGCCAGATTGATAATTGGAACCAGAAGGTTCCACTTTACTCCTAAGTAAAGTGCAGTGCACACACCCCAGTTTCAGCAATAATTGGCAAGGCTGTGGAATAGGGTGGGGATGACCTTTCATTTGGAGTGTGATCAATGTTGATAACTGGAACAAGGAGATTTGAGCATATAACACCGATTCTGGCCCGCTTGCATTGGCTGCCTATATGTTTCTGAGCCCAATTCAAGGTGCTGGTTTTAACCTATATAGCCTTACATGGCTTGGGACCACAATACCTGATGGAACGCCTCTCCCGACATGAACCTACCCGTACACTGCGCTCAACATCTAAGGTCCTCCTCCGAGTGCCGACTCCGAGGGAAGCTCGGAGGATGGCAACAAGGGAGAGGGCCTTTTCAGTGGTGGCCCACCAATTATGGAATGATCTCCCCGATGAGGCTCGCCTGGCACCAACATTGTTATCTTTTTGGCGCCAGGTCAAGACTTTTCTCTTCTCCCAGGCATTTAACAGCATTTAGCAACATATGCTAAGTTTGTTTGTTTTTTAATGGACCCCAGAACTGTGGTTGTTTAAATGGATACTGTTGTTTTATTCTGTTGTTTTTATATTTTTGATGGTTTTAAACTTTGTATCCTTTTTAACGTTCACTGTTTTAAACTTTTGTAAACCACCCAGAGAACTTTGGCTATGGGGCGGTATATAAATTCAATAAATAAATAAATTTGTTGGGGTTGCTGTAGATTTTATTGATTGATTGATACATTTATATCCTGCCTTTCCTCCAAGGAACCCAAGAAGGCTCAGATGGTCCTTCTTCTCTCCTTTTGATGTACACAACAACCCTTAGAGGTAGATTAGGCTGAGAATCAGTGGCTGCTCCACAGTCATCCAGTGAGCTTCATGGCTGAGTGGGGACAAGAACCAGGGCAGGATCTACACTATTGCTTTAAAACTGTTTATAACAGTAGGGATAACTGTTGAGGCCCAAGACAACCTGCACATACAGTCTTCAAAACGTTTTCAGAGTGTTATATCCTGCTAAGTGTAGATCTGGCCCAGGTCTCCCAAGTCCAAGGCAAAGACTCTCACCATTACACCACCAGGACCCAGGGTGGTCTAGATGCTACAAGGCTTCCCTCCAACTCTGTGATTCTTTGCTACTCCTAGTACCTTCAGTGGGTTACAAATCTGCTGGATAAATGGGTAAGAAAATGAGAGCAAAGAAAATAAGATTCAGAGATACACTTCATGGGTTTCAAACCCTATCTCCATTCTTGTCACATTCTCTAGGTCAACTCAGCCATTCATTGCACATATAATTAACCCTGGTTCACTGCTGCAAATGATTTCTCTTCTCACCACTATTTCGTTTCCTTTGGCCTTGAAAAATGTCAGCGCCCAACGTAACGATTGTTGGGTGTTGCTTTCACAAACATCGTTGGGGAAAGGCCTGTTTTGGGGACTTGTTCTTAAATGAGTCTTTTTTTAAAAGCATGGAATAAACTTATCATATCTCCATCTCCATCTGTAAGCCTCTTTTCATTGCTTCCTACCAGCCTCCAACTCTACACAACCGCCCATCATCAATCCAGGATTGTGCGATTCACATCAGCGTGAATCCAATTGTTGTGACATCTGTACTTATCCGAGGGAAGCTGTCACTATCAAAAGCAGAATGACTTGCAAAACCTATTACCTTAAACGGCATATCACCTGCAGGTCCAGTAAAGCAATATTTGTTAGAGGATGCAAACATCCTGGAGGCCAACTGATGTATGTTAGAAAAGCAATAGCTACCAACCTTTTCACCCATTTGAGAAACCGCAAGTCAGCAATCACAACATGAACAGAACAGAACAACTGAACAACCTATTGCAAGGGATTCTAATATAGAAAAGCCACACCCTTTCAGATGGGGAAGTCTTTCCAAAAGGAGGTGGGGGGGGAACTAGCTATCTAGCTGCCCAGTCCTCGAATATCTGGAAGCAAAGAGTGTGCCTCCATTCCAGATATTATTATTATTATTATTATTATTATTATTATTATTATTATTTGCATTTGTATACCGCCCCATAGCCGACGCTCTCTGGGCGGTTCACATAAGATTAGGGTGACCATAACAATTGTATTGAAAAGGAAATTTCAGCAGGTGTCATTTGTATATATGGGGAACCTGGTGAAATGTCCTCTTCGTCACAACAGTTAAAGCTGCAGGATCCCTGCCCTCTTTTAAATCTGGTCACTCCAGTACAGCTCCTGCAGCTTTAACTGTTGTGATGAAGATAGGGTGACCATATGGAAAGGAGGTCAGGGCTCCTGTATCTTTAACAATTGTATTGAAAAGGAAATTTCAGCAGGTGTCATTTGTATATATGGGGAACCTGGTGAAATGTCCTCTTCATTACAACAGTTAAAGCTGCAAGAGCTATACTAGAGTGACCAGAATTAAAAGAGTGCAGGGCACCTGCAGCTTTAACTGTTGTGATGAAGAGGAAATTTCACCGGGTTCCCCATATATTATACAAATGACACCTGGTGAACTGTCCTCTTCATCACAACAGTTAAAGCTGCAGGATCCCTACCCTCTTTTAAATCTGGTCACTCTAGTACAGCTCCTGCAGCTTTAACTGTTGTAATGAAGAGGGAATTTCACCAGGTTCTCCATAGATACAAAGGACACCTGCTGAAATTCCCTTTTCTATGCAACTGTTAAAGACACAGGAGCCCTGTCTTCCATTTCATAGGGTCACCCTGAAACACTTATAAACAATATACAAAGATTAAGAACCACAAAAACAAGCAAAACACACATACATTTAAAACCGCTGTAACAACTTTAAAAACGATGTGCCAAAAAACAGACCCATATTGCTAAATGCCTGGGAGACAGACTGAACTGTTTGGTTTACAGAGTAAACTCCTGGCAGCAGCCTGCCAGGACTCACCGGGCCACGTCGTAGTCCTTCCATTGCTGAAGACTCCCAGGGAGAGAGGCAGCAAGCAGCTGAGCCTATGCAGAAAGTTAAAAGGGAGCCCTGTGCGGGAAGGATTGGAGCTGAGAAGAGCCTCCCAGCTCAGCTGTGGGAGAAGGAAGCCTTAGCAGCAACAGCTGTGTCTTGTCAAAGGGCAGCTAGAAAGTTTGGGAAGGAGCAGGGAGTGGGAGGAAGTGGGGTGAACAAAAGGGAAGGGAAGGGAAGGGAAGAGAAGACAGGCTGGTGAGAGGGGGGTGCAAGCAGGCCTTTGCTGACATGGGGCATGCTTTACCTGCAGTCACCCCCACAAGTCTTCCTTTGCAGGGAGACTGGGAAATCCCTGGCCGGACACCCCAGGAAGGCCTCAGGCACATTCAGGATGGGGGTTAGCAACTTTCTCAAAGGCACTGGAAGAACCCAACTTGCGGCTTGGACAGCCTCCTGTGAAGGAAAGCGGGCAACAGTTGCGAACTGAAAGGCCAGTATTGAAAAAGGGGAGACTTGGACACTTGTGTAATTTGAAGGAAGAAGGTTTAATTCCTTGCCCTGAGTGGGAAGTCTTTATGCTTGCTTTGCCTCAGTGCTGTAACTGGAGGCAAAGACTTCCAAATAAAAATTGTCCGCACTTAGTGATAGTTATGGAGCCTATGGATGAATCTATGAGCTTCTCCTTGGCTGCCCATACCTGGTTTGAACTCTGGGTACAGCGTGCTTTAGATGATATCTCCCACAAGTTCATCCCAGACATTGTTTTACTCTGTACAGCACCATGTACATTAATGGTGCTATATAAATAAATAAATAAATAAATAAATAAATAAATAATAATAATAATAATAACTGCAGGACATGGAATAATGGGCTGAAGTTACAGGAAGCCAGATTCTGGCTGGACATCAGGAAAAAACTTCCTGACTGTTAGAGCAGTACGACAATGGAACCAATTACCTAGGGAGGTTGTGGGCTCTCGAGAGGCAGCTAGGCAACCACGTTTCAGGTATGCTTTAAGGTGGATTCCTGCATTGATCAGGGGGTTGGACTTGATGGCCTTATAGGCCCCTTCCAACTCTACTATTCTATGATTCTATATGGAGTGCAGGAGAAGGACTTTCTGCTGTTCACCAACCCAACCATGTTTGTTTCTGCTCATTCCCCAGCAGGCAAAAAGGTGTGGCTCAAAGAGAAATAGCAGTTTGGAACCCTAGCAACCACGGTGGGTGGGGCTTTTAAGATCTGGATCTGCCTGTCTACACTAGAGTAGAAATCGGGGGAATGAAGCTGCTGGATATGCAAAATGGCGGTTCATCTTGGGAGCAGAGCAGTCACACAGTTCTTGCCGAATGGCTGGAGGGGGTCCAGCGTGCAGAGAAAACTATGGTGTGTTCACCCACCCCTACGGCCTTCTTCACAAAGGACAGTCAGAAATGTGAATAGAAGACCCTTTTAAAAGTGTTCTAGTTGAATCCTGCCCCTTTCACATAGCTGCTGTTCTTTTTGCTTGCCCGGCTGTCTCCAGAGGCATCTGAGAAGGCCAGCCAAACCCTGTTGCTCTTTTGCTCACTGTACTGTTAAGCCCACCATAAATTCTGCCTTAAAAAAATTCTTTATGGAGTCCACCTGTCCACGCTGAATAAATCAACTGCTCTAAATTACACTGCACAAGGCCTGGGACTGCAGGGGCTGCATTTCTGGCATTTGGATTTATTCAAGAGATGAGAAAACAGTAATTTCCAAAGTCCACTTCCTGACCCTAACTTTATCCATCTGGTGGATCGTGATAAATCTAAACGTCTGTCTGTCTACTTAGAGAAAGTTGTTGTTCTGCGTTGAGAGAGGAGTAATGAGTGTGTCCCTGAGAACAACGAAGAAGAGGCTCAATCGAAAAGGATGCAGTTGGAGCAAGATGTATCCAAATCAGCTTCATCCTTGTTTTTGTTTATTTATTTCGTTACATTTCTGTACCGCCCCATAGCCGAAGCTCTATGGGTGGTTTACAAAAGGTCATCAGCTAAAGCCAAATTGTCTTTGGGTTTTAATCAGCCATGCCAGGTTAAATTTCCATAGGCTTTGTCCATCTCAATGAAACTAGGGCTGAAGCCAAATGTATCTATTTATTTATTTACAATATTTATATACCGCTCCCGATTCAAGAATTTCAGAGTGGTGGACAAATGGAATGAAAGAATCCCACGCTGGAGGCCTTCAAGAGGCAGCTGGACAGCCATCTGTCAGGGATGCTTGAAGGTGGATTCCTGCACTGAGCAGGGGGTTGGACTCAATGGCATTGTAGGCCCCTTCAAACTCTACCACTTTATGAAATAAGTAAATACAGAAATACTTTATTAACTTCATTATTGTGCCTTAGGGCAGAGGTAGGCAATATGCAGTCCGTGGCTGGATTTCAGAAGTCCTCTGCATTTGATCAGTTCAGGCCTCTGGCAAGAATCATCTGTCCTTCCCCTAGCGTCCTGCTGCACAAAGAGAAATTGGGAAAGGGAATGGAAGAGAAGGTGATTTACAAAATAAAGAGAAAAAGAGAGAGAGAAAGAAAGAGAGAGAGATGCTGGGGGTTACAGAGAAAGAGGCTGTCCCTACACATGTTTGGCTGTTGTACCACCTACTGCTAGATTCAGCCCAACCCACTTCTGGCATGGTTTCCACCTCCTGCCTCCCCAGGATATTATCACTTGGAAAATGTGGCACTTCACAGGAAAAAGAGGTGGAGGTGGTTCCCATCCTTGATTTAGGCTGTGAACCTTCATGCTTAACTAGGCACTTAAAACATCCTGTTTCTCTGTACGCTGCTTGCAAACAATGTTAACACAATGTGTGGCACCAAGGTCCTGAGCTGTGAAATGCTGGGTAGTTCCAAGCTATGAGAAGGACTTTGTATGCTGGAGGTTCTGAGCTATGAGAAGAACTTTGTTTGTGTGATTAAGGAACAGGATATATTAACACAGTTGGGAATGGGCAGGGGAAGTGGCTGGGAGGCAGGAGGCCAGGCAGCTCACCGGTGCATGCACAGGCCTCAAGTAAATCCTGTGGGTTGGCAGGCAAGCGAGCAGGGTGGTGGAGAGTGCCTGGGAGGGGGGGAGTCAAATGGACTCCTGGTCAGCCTCACACCTGACTTTTCCAGGTGCTCTGGGTGAGCCATAAAGTACTAGCATGCAGATGGTCTGTGTGAATAGATCTAGATGATGATGACTAAAATAATAATGGAGGAAGGTCCGTCTGGAACGATGTCGGTCAATTTGTTCTTGTTTCCTTTGAATAACTTTAACCAGGGGACCAGCTGATGTTTCAAATCTAGCACATTAAGAGATTGTTAGCTCCTCATCCACCTCCCACCCCCAACTAGGTCTCCCACAGAGCTGATCTGAAAGGAGTGTGTGATACTTCCTTGGACCCGGAAAATCTTAGTAACTACAGGCCGGTAGCAAATGTTCCATTCCTGGGCAAGGTCCTTGAGTGGGTGGTGGCGGGCCAGCTCCAGACACTCTTGGATGAGACTGATTATGACACTCTTGGATGAGACGGATCCATTTCAGTCGGGTTTCAGGCCTGGTTTTGGCACGGAAACAGCCTTGGTCGCCCTGTATGATGACCTACGTGGGGAGAAAGACAGGAGAGGGAGTGTGGCTCTGTTGATTCTCCTCGACTTCTCAGCGGCTTTCGATACCATCAACCATGGTATCCTTCTGGAACGTCTGGCTGATTTGGGAGTGGGAGGCACTGCACTGCAGTGGTTCCGCTCCTACTTGGCGGATCAGCTCCAGAAGGTGGTGCTTGGGGAACATTGCTCGCCCCCCATGGACTTTCCAGTATGGGGTTCTGCAGGGGTCAGTCTTGTCCCCCATGCTGTTTAACATGTACATGAAACTGTTGGGAGCGGTCCTCCAGAGTTCTGGAGTGCGTTGTCATCAGTACGCTGACGACACACAGCTCTACTCCTTTTCATCTTCATCAGGTGTGGCTGTGGATGTGCCAGGATGTGCCTGGCTGCGACAATGGACTGGATGAAGGCTAATAAACTGAAACTCAATCCGGACAAGACTGAGATGCTGCTGGTGGGTGGTTCCTCTGATCGGATGGAGGGTGTTCAACCGGTTCTGGATGGGGTTGCACTCCCCCTAAAGGAGCAGGTTCATAGCTTGGGGATTCTCCTAGAACCATCTCTGTCACTTGATGCTCAGGTGGCCTCGGTGGAATGGAGTGCTTTCTACCAACTCCGGTTGGTGGCCCAGCTAAGCCCCTATCTGGACAGGGATAACCTAAGTTCAGTTGTCCATACTCTGGTGACCTTCAAATTAGATTACTGCAATGCCCTCTACATGGGGCAGCCTTTGAAGACAGTTTGAAAGCTGCAGCTTGTGCAAAATGCAGCGGCCAGATTGATAGCTGGAACAGGGAGATTTGAGCATATAACACTGATTCTGGCCCACTTGCATTGGCTGCCTATACATTTCCAAGCCCAATTCAAGGTGCTGGTTTTAACATATAAAGCCTTACATGGCTTGGGACCACAATACCTGATGGAACGCCTCTCCCGACATGAACCTACCCGTACACTGCGCTCAACATCTAAGGTCCTCCTCTGGGTGAATACTCTGAGGGAAGCTCGGAGGATGGCAACAAGGGAGAGGGCCTTTTCAGTGGTGCCCCCCCAATTATGGAATGATCTCCCTGATGAGGCTCGCCTGGTGCCAACATTGTTATCTTTTCGGCGCCAGGTCAAGACTTTTCTCTTCTCCCAGGCATTTTAACAGCATTTAACGACGTTAAGTTTGTTTTTAATGAACCCCAGAATTGTTGTTTTTAAATGGATACTGTTATTTTTATACTGTTTTCTAACGTTTCTGATGGTTTTTTAAAATTTTGTATACTTGTTAATGTTTACTATTTTAAACTGTTGTAAACCGCCCAGAGAGCTTTGGCTGTGGGGCAGTATATAAATGTAATAAATAAAAATAAATTATTATTATTATTATTATTATTATTATTATTATTATTATTATTTATCATACTTAAACCCCGCTCCTCAGCCAAAAAAGGCTCTCGGAGTGGCTTACAATTAGCAAAAAAGACAGTCCCTGCCCTCAGGCTTCCAGTCTAATAAAGACATGACACACAAGGAAAAGGAGTTCAGGAGTTTATTCATTGGGTTTCCTGATGCGTTTTTATTCGTATCTCTCATTACATTGTTTGCTTGTTTTGCCTTTTAAAATTGGAAATCGCCTAGGACAATCTGTAGGGTGAAAACATTTTAAAAACTAACAGGAAAAAATCCAGGCAGGATACGTATTACATGCTGCAAAGGAATTCAGCAGATATAGAGATCTTCTTTCTAGAACTACAAGGTACCAAGGAGCCTAGCTAACAGTTGGAGATCCAACTGACTGGAGTCAATAAAATTAATAAAATCAATCAAACAAATGACAGTATGTCCCTAATTAAGACTTTCAATCTCCCCACCCCATCTGCCAATGGTACAGTCTCACAAGGGCTGTAGCACATGCTCCCCCCCTGCCCCCAGAATATGGAGATCCACTCTCAGTTCCTCTTAATCCCTCTATATTTTTTGACAAGGACATAACAGAATATTTGGCAGCCTGAGGCTTAGCTGCCTCTGAATAATCCAATAGCAGTGAGCAAGGAAGAAGCTCTCTCTCTCTCTCTCTCTCTCTCTCTCTCTCTCTCTCTCTCTCTCTCTCTCTCTCTCTCTCTCTCATTCACAGCTTGCCCTGTTCTGCAGTTCTCCAGAACGAGTCCTCTAACTGGTCAAGCCACATAGGAAAAACAGCAACCAGACTGACACAAAGAAGGTGACAGCTCAGCAGGAGAACTTCTCATTCCCAGCAGCACTTCTCCGCCCTCTGCTCACTGCAATTAATATCCTTCTCCTGACAGGTTGGGAGACTTTTGGGTAGGCTTCATTTTTATCTCCCCTTAATGCCAAAGCATTAAAACAATCTCCAACATGGGGGAAGTCCTCAGGGAAAGGCAGGCAGGCAGGCAGGCACGGGAACGGGTCTGCCATGCAGATGTTTAAGATGAGGAGCCTGCCGGAAAGAAAGAGGTGGCAACTTGAATTCAGATAGCACCACAAACCCTTGTCTGAGGGTTTGTTTAGGCATGTTTAGCCTGGAGAAGAGAAGATTGAGGGGAGACATGATAGCACTCTTCAAATACTTCAAAGGTTGTCACACAGAGGAGGGCCAGGATCTCTTCTCGATCCTCCCAGAGTGCAGGACACGGAATAACGGGCTCAAGTTACAGGAAGCCAGATTCCAGCTGGACATCAGGAAAAAGCTTCCTGACTGTTAGAGCAGTACGACAATGGAACCAGTTACCTAGGGAGGTTGTGGGATCTCCCACACTAGAGGCCTTTAAGAGGCAGCTGGACAAGCATCTGTCAGGGATGCTTTAGGGTGGATTCCTGCATTGAGCAGGGGGGATGGCCTTGTAGGCCCCTTCCAACTCTGCTATTCTATGATTCTAAGAATGAAGCGCTCAAAGCTAAGCCTGGACAGATAGGGATGGGGGAACTCACCTGCGCCCTGCTTTGCTGGGTCCTCGCTGAACCGCAGGGACACCCACCTTCTTAGCAGGCCACCATTTTACGCGACAATGCTGGCTTGGGCTGTTCCAGGAAGTGAGTGGCCTGAAATGGTGCCCATAAAGGGTCCATTTACATAACATTGCGGGCGCGAGCAACATTAGAGGAAACCTTGAAATGAGTGCAATCAGACACAGGGAGAGTTCATTTGAAAGCCTCCTTTGTAGCAACGAGGGTGGCAAAGTAATTGTAATTCTCTGCCACCACTGCTTCTGCCAGAGCCATCCAGCAATGTGGCCAGCGGCTTTTTATGCTCTGGCCCACAGGAAGAATTGCAGGACCCCTTGATAGCCCAATGTGACCATTTTGCATAACACTTTGTAGATATAATGGATCAAAGCAAGCTATTTCGATTTGCATCTCAGAGTTGAATGGCATGCAAAACCCTTCAAATACTTGAAAGGCTGTCACACAGAGGAGGGCCAGGATCTCTTCTCGATCCTCCCAGAGTGCAGGACACGGAATAACAGGCTCAAGTTAAAGGAAGCCAGATTCCAGCTGGACATCAGGAAAAACGTCCTGACTGTTAGAGCAGTACAACAATGGAACCAGTTACCTAGGGAGGTTGTGGGCTCACCCACACTACAGGCCTTCAAGAGGCAGCTGGACAACCATCTGTCAGGGATGCTTTAGGGTGGATTCCTGCATTGAGCAGGGGGTTGGACTCAATGGCCTTGTAGGCCCCTTCCAACTCTGCTATTCTATGATTCAGTTGTAAGGACAATAAATGAGAGACTAGCTCTGGTGCTGTTGAAAACAGTTAAAATCTTTAATAATACTTATCCATATGCAAAATGCTCGATGTTTTGGACTAGTTGTAATCCTTCCTCAGGAGCGACAATTAATAAAATTAATACAGTTTAAAATATATTTGAAAAATGGAACCAATTACCTAGGGAGGTGGTGGGCTCTCCCACTCTAGAGGCATTCAAGAGGCAGCTGGACAACCATCTGTCAGGGATGCTTCAGGGTGGATTCCTGCATTGAGCAGGGGGTTGGACTCGATGGCCTTGTAGGCCCCTTCCGACTCTACTCTTCTATGGTTCTATGAAGTACGTGCCCCTAGATAGTCCACAAATAGGGCATACCAGAGTGCAGGACACAGAATAACTGGCTCAAGTGACAGGAAGCCAGATTCCAGCTGGACATCAGGAAAAACTTCCTGACTGTTATTTATTTATTTAAAACATTTATATCCTGCCCTATATCAATAAGATCTCAGGGCAGCTTACAGATAAAAGCATACAGTATAACACAGTAAATATTCACAGCTAAACACAAATTAAACCATAAACCGAGTTAAAACAATATATAATTTAAAAGCAGTAAAACTATTTAAACAGTTAAAACAATGTGCCAACTTAGTGAATTCAACCATTAGAAGCTTCGTTAAAAAGCCATATTTTCACTTGGCGCTGGAATAAAATCAGCGTTGGCGCCAGTCGGGCCTCGAAGGGGAGGGCATTCCACAGTCAGGGTGCCACAACAGAGAAGGCCCTCTCCCTTGCCCCATCATAGAGTACGTGTTGTGCTGGTGGGATTCGGAGAAGGACTCCTCCAACAGATCTCAAGTATCGGGTAGGCAGATATAAGCAGTATGACAATGGAACCATTAACCTAGGGAGGTTGTGGCCTCTCCCACACTAGAGGCATTCTAGAATCAGCTGGACAACCATCTGTCAGGGATGCTTTAGGGTGGATTCCTGCATTTAGCAGGGAGTTGGACTCGACGGCCTTATAGGCCCCTTCCAACTCTGCTATTCTATGATTCTATGAGTAGGGATGTCATGATATCCAACTGTTCAGGAGTCCAGTGTACTCCCCGGCCTTCGCCTCCCCAGACTCAGTTTGCTAAGCTGCCACATGGCCATTGAATGTACACACAATGATACCGAATTCTGTCTGACTGTGTCTCCTACCTATAATTCTACCTACATTTTATGATTCACTAATGTAATAATTAGGAGAACAATTAGATGAAATTACTTTCAATATATTAAAAACAAACAAAACAACTTGCTGATTACTAATGCCAGATTTGGGAATCTGTTCCTCTCTGCACTCTGGCGTGAAGGTGAAAATAGATGTATGTTTTCTAGGTAATAAAAGACTGCGTACCTAGCTAAGCTCCCCAAAGTGTGGTTTGTAAATTCTGTAGCTAGGAAAACAGCAAAGGGCAATGTAACATCATTATGCAATATTTCCCTTGAACATTGGCAATAGCTGAATTGAAGTTTAGGGACACAGTTAGGAGACGATTCCCGATATCAAGCATGAATATCAGATCAGATCTCCGACCCATCTTCAGTTAGGGATGGGTGAAACAAATTGTTCCGTATGCTTTTGTTTTGAGGTTTGTTTGTGTGTGGGGTGTGTGGGGCATGGCTAGACCAGGGGGGTGGAGGGCGATGATCTTGTGATATGATGATTGCGAGATCCTCCCCCTCCGTTGAAATGCGCCGTGCGACATCCTGGGAGTATGGAGGACATTGCGCCCGCCATTTTTTTTTAAAAAAAGTATGAGCTGGAGCGCAAGAAGCATGCACCACTCCCCTCAACCCCGCGAGCATGGAAGTGCTCTGTGCCTTGTGCCTGCTTCCCGGTTCCTCGCGGTTACTCATGAGGAGCCGATGGGAAGAAACCGGGATGGCTGCCCACACGTCCCATGGTCTCGGGACGATCCCAAGACTGTGGGAAAAGCCAGGATTAAAGCCATCCCAGCTATCCCGGGGCAAGAGAGAGATCACCCTTCCCTGCCCCCAGGATCCCTTGTGTATCATGTGGACGGACAGGGATGATCCTGGGGTGATCCCTGGGACATCACTTTGTCTAGACATGCCGTGTGTGTGTGATTTTTGTGAATTTCTCCAATCCACATCACCTGGAAACCAGCATGGACATACACATGTATTTTGTGTTTGGAGATCTGTGCACTTCCAGACTTCCAATACATTCTGCAGAATAGGAAAAATGTATCCAAAGAAAAGTGCATATTTATTTATTTATTTATTTATTACAGTTTTATACCGCCCAATAGCCGAAGCTCTCTGGGCTGTTCACAAAAATTAAAACCATAATAAAACAATTAACAGGTTAAAAGCACAAATACAAAATACAGTATAAAAAGCGCAACCAGGATAAAAACCACGCAGCAAAATTGATATAAAATTAAAATACAAAGTTAAAACAGCAAAATTCAAATTCAAGTTAAAATTAAGTGTTAAAATACTGAGTGAATAAAAAGGTCTTCAGCTGGCGACGAAAGGAGTACAGTGTAGGCGCCAGGCGAACCTCTCTGGGGAGCTCATTCCACAACCAGGGTGCCACAGCGGAGAAAGCCCTCCTCCTAGTAGCCACCTGCCTCACTTTCTTATGCAATTATTATTATTATTATTGTTGTTGTTGTTGTTGTTGTTGTTGTTGTTATTATTATTATTATTATTATTATTATTATTATTATTATTATTATATTTATTGCATTTTTATACCGCCCAATAGCTGAACCTCCCTGGTTGGTTCACATAAAAAAATGCTTTAAGTGGATGGTGACAAAAATGCATACAATTTGAGGTTGGGGACCTTAAACACACACACACACACAAACACACACACACACACTTGGCTTGGAATGAAAATGGAGGTGAGAAATGGAATAAATAGGGGCGTTGGATAGGGACTTGAGAACTCATGGGGTGTTCACCCCCACGTTTGCTGAGCCCTGCTTGTCCAGTTGTGTTCCGGGAGCCAGCCTGCGTGAGCACTCGTCAAAGCATACTTTGCAGGGCATCCATTGGTATGGCTACGAGAATTGCTCATTTTCCAGAGGACCCGGAAAGCATATTTTGCCCCCCCTTCCCGGCCCCCGTGCCTATTGTGGTCTTAAAAGCTCTCTTAAAACCTTGGATTAGGAGGGCCTTTATTTTGGCGCGGGGTGTGTGGTAGGGAGGCGAAGCACGCTTTTCCAGGGCTTCCGGAAAGAGTGCAATTCCTCCCAGACGTGCTAATGTTGAAGAAAACAACAGTGGATTCCAATGGGTTTTGAGTTCTCTGTATCTGAGCTACACTACAGCAGTCTAGCTTTTACCGAGCCATGAAGATCTGATTCTGACAATGAGCAGATGGTGAAATGACAATCCCTGAAACATAGGTGGAAGAGATTTTTACGAGATCTGTCCATCCCTAGGAGGGTGCCTGTGGAAAGAGGCCCAGCAAAGGTACCTTGAGTCCATTCTTGGGGTGGGTGGGATGGAACAGGGGCCATAGCAAGATGGGTCTTTATCCCTGGGATTGTCCCTGTGCATTCACATGACGCACAGGGGATTCTGGGATCAGGGAGGGATGATCCCTCTCTTGCCCTGGGATATGGCCCTGCACTTTAGGCCTGCTTTTTCCGTGGTCTAGGGATGATCCTGAGACCACGGAACGTGTGGGCAGGCCTGGTGGTTTGTCCCGGCTCCTCGTGGGGGGAGTGGGAAAATTAATAAATAAATAAAAAACACTTACCTTTTGTGCTCGTGCGCTCTTTCCTCTTTAAAAAACAATAATGGCGGGCATGACGTCCTCTCCCTCCGAGATCACCGTGCACTGCGTGTAAACAGAGGGGGAGATCTTGAGATAAAAATGTCACAAGATCTTTACCCCTCTGTTGCACTAGACTGGTAGGTCTATCGGAGGCCAGGCTCTAAGTTATAATAAATATACAGCCCAAACAAAACTCCCTTTGCACATTCTGTATCTGTGCAAAGACACAGACGATACAGCTACCGGGCTTGGAATACTGCAGCTGGACATGCCATCCCAACAACTTAACTAAGAAAAAAATAATTACTTCCTAAAGCTCATGAAGTCCCCCATCCTTTTCAAATGAACTCTACTCGACACCGCGCTTGCCAGATAATTCCGGAGTTGATGGTTGATATCTGGAGTTTATTTACTCCGATGGTCCATCCGGGTGGCTAATTGCCCCCCTGTGTTCCAGCACTATCCAGGAACTCGGTAGAGAACATCCAGACCGGGGAGGTGAGGGCATGTGTAAAATGAGTCTCCTGGGACCATTGGCCAAGGATAATTGACATCAATGGGACCATTCGCCTTCTGTGAATCCAGATTGGCCAGGAGGGATCAATTTCCAAGGGCTTTGAAGAAGCCGAAGCATACGACTAATTCTCTTTGCTATTGTCCTGATGGCCAATTAGCACAAGGAACCGTGGCTGTCCTTCTCTCCTGGGGAAAAAACTCACAGCCGGGTCTGAGGAGCAATGGAACAATAGGCTCCAAGCAGCCTGAAATAGCCGATATTAATGTTACAGGCTCAGTTATCTAGCCATTACTTAATTGTTTTCCCCACCCAATGGTGCCAGAGAATGCATCTGCTAGATTGTCATAGATGCCTAATCATATTCCTTATCACTCTTTCTTTACCAGATTTTTTTGAGATTTCTTTGTACTTACTCCTGTGCAAAATCTACACTAGAATAATAGAATAGTCGAGTTGAAAGGGACCTATAAGGCCATCCCCCCTCTCAATGCAGGAATCCACCTTAAAATAGGGTGACCATATGAAAAGGAGGACAGGGCTCCTGTATCTTTAACAGTTGTATTGAAAAGGGAATTTCAGCAGGAGTCGTTTGTATATATGGAGAACCTGGTGAAAGTCCCTCTTCATCAGACTAGTTAAAGCTGCAGGTGCCCTGCCCTCTTTTAAAACTGGTCACTCTAGTATAGTCCTGCACCTTTAACTATTGTGATGAAGAGGGAATTCCACCAGGTTCCCCATATATTCAAATGACACCTGCTGAAATTCCCTTTTCTATGCAACTGTTAAAGACACAGGAGCCCTGTCCTCCGTTTCATATAGTCACCCTACCTTAAAACATCCCTGACCAATGGCTGTCCAAATGCCTCTTGAAGGCCTCTAGAGTGGGAGAGCCCTTCACCTCCCTAGGCCATTGGTTCCATTGTCGGAACCAATGGCTCTAACAGTCAGGAAGTGTTTCCTGATGTCCAGCCAGAATCTGCCTTCCTGTCACTTGAGCCCATTATTCTGTGTCCTGCACTCTGGGAGGATCGAGAAGAGATCCTGGCCCTCCTCTGTGTGACAACCTTTGAAGTATTTGAAGAGTGCTATCATGTCTCCCCTCCATCTTCTCTTCTCCAGGCTAAACAGGCCCAGTTCTTTCAGTCTCTCTTCATAGGGCTTTGTTTCCAGACCCCTGATCATCCTGGTTGCCCTCGTCTGAACACGCTCCAGCTTGTCTACGTCCTTCTTGAAGTGTGGTGCCCAGAACTGGATGCAATACTCAAGATGAGGCCTAACCAGGGCCAAATAGAGAGGAACCAGTACCTCACATTATAGAGCACTATTGCTTTATAATGGTTTATAATAGTATTGACAACTGTTGGGGCCCAGGACACATTCCATGTACTGTTTTCAAACTGCTTTCAAAGTGTTATATCCTGCTTGGTATAGGTCTGGCTCTGAGGCATATATCCATTTTGGGTTGTGCCCATGTTTTGTTTTGTTTTATTTTATTTATTTCAGGTTTGGGGGAATATGCTGGAATTTTTAGTGTACATCACCCATAAGTCTGTTCCATACTACTTCTGCATTTTATTTTTCATTTTCAAAGAAATGCACAAAATAAAAAACCTTTTAAATTCATATTTAAATGTGCATTTTATACATGTTCCTCCCCCTTGAAAAACATGCACTTAATGTGCATCAACACCCTTACTACTAAGTAGTAATTTACTACTTTGCATTAATTTTCATTTTTAACGAAATGCACAAAAACCGAAATGCCTTGAAATTCATTTATAAACATGAATTTTATACACGTTTCCCTCTGAAAAACATGCATTTAGTGTGCCTCATCACCCTTATTACTTAGTAGTACTGCATTAATTTGCAATATTTAAAGAAATACACAAAAAATGCCTTGAAATTCCAATTTAAATATGTATTTTTATACATTTTCCTTCCCCTCAAAAGATGGATTTCCACACATATTTCATCTCCAAGGACACATATTTCTGAGCCAAAATGAACTGCATCAAAATATTCTAGAAGTGCACAAATTGGTCAATCATGAATCCCGATCCACACCTCAGTCTGGGATGTACAATTCAGATAATAAATTGCCACTCACAAAAATGGAATTAAAGCTTGTCTAGCTAGCTGGGGAAAAGGTAATCGCGACTGGGGAAGGCAATGGCAAACCAGCCCTCTACAAAGTCTGCCAAGAAAACGTCAGTGAAAGCAGGCGTCCCTCTAGGAGTCAGCAATGACTCAAGTGCTTTTCAGGAGAGGTTCCTTTCCTTTTTTTCCTTCCTTTTCCTAGTAAAAATACTGACTAGAAATAACCTAAATCAGGGATGGACAAATTTCGGGTCTGCAGGGTCTACTTTGCTTTTAACTAGAACTGACTGAAGTCAGGTACAGCCTAGGGATGTGCAAATCAGTAAGACCTGACCTCACTAAAATTCTCCAAATTCCGTCTTGATGCTCATAACGACTCAAGTCCGTATCAGATTGTGAACTTTCCTTCCCCCATTCCCCCCCCCCACAAAATCAACCCCTATTTCATGTGTATTTTCCAAATATAGTAGTAATTTATTACATTCACAAGACCAAAGTAAAGTAGTTTGAGAATGCAATGCTATAAAAGCAATAAGTAAATTTAAAAAAAAAATTAAAAGTAAAATTGAATAAATAACCCAAACAAACAATTGCACAGGTCCCACTCATAATACAAGATTTAGCAAGTCAAAATATTGTCAGACATTTAACATCATCCCACGCCTACAAGCAATTGCAGCAGCGCAAAATCTAGTCACCTTGGTAGTTACCTGTGGATTCTGTGTATTTTCCAAATGTATGCAACAATTGTGTGCATCGTTGAAATGTACACATCCTTTCCCCATTGATGAAAGCACATTTGTGTTCATTTCTCAAAAGTATGTTTTTGGGGGTTTGTTTTGTGAAGATGTTTTAAATGGTTCAATGTTGTCGAAGACATTTCCGCCCTTGATCCATGGATCACATTGATCAATTGATCAGAAATGTATGGATTCTGAAGTACTTTGCGTCCAAATTGGGCTTTGCTTCAGACAGTGTGAACTGGGCAAATCCTGATTAAAAAAAAGAACCGAAACAAATTTCTCATACATCCCTAGTGCACACTAGTGGCTTAATGGAACGAAGAACATACTCCTAGGAAAATACTTCTAGAGACCTTCATCCATTGGGTGACATAGAAACTTAATCAATCAAAATGTACATAAATAAAGGAACAAGCATGTCTTTGAATAGACACTCAGCCCAGAAATGTTCAGTACAAAAACTGAATTTACAGACTAGTCATTGGTGATGGTGGTGAGGTAACCATCTTGGGTTTCATCCCAATTTTTCTTCCATCTCAGTAGCCCAATTGAGAAAGAAGAAATGCCCTTTTTTTGCTGTTACTGTTGTTAACCAAGTTGGAGTCAGAAATTTATTTATTTATTTCATTTCTATACCGCCCAACAGCCGAAGCTCTCTGGGCGGTTTACAAAATTAAAACAATTCACAACAAAACTTCTTGGTGATCTATTGCAAATAGCCCAAAGTAGTTCCCCCCCCCGCCCCTACCATCTTCCCATGGCCATGTCAGCAATGACGGCAATTCCCATCCGACGGATCTGGACCATACCAGGTTGAGGGAGGCAGATTTATGGTAAATACTAGGGGTGTGCAAAGTTTGAGCCAGAGCTCCACTGAGGTGATTCTCTGCCCTGATTTTGGAGTGTCTCCCCCTTACTCCGCCCCATCGGATTATCCATTGGAGAACCTCCGCTTTTTGGATAACCGCTCTAGTCAATGGAAATTAATAAAATGTTTACAGCTCCCTCACTTTTGAAGATAAAAACATGAAACATGGCATGGTGGTTGCACTTAAGGAGTGCTCCAGCCACTTCATGTTTGAAACAGATTAGTTCATGCTTTGATTTTTTAGGAATTTTTTAAAATGGAAATTTACAAAAATGCTTACATCTGCGTAATTTTTAAAAGATAAACAGATGAAACTTGGCACGTCAGTAGATCTTAAGGAGGGGTTTAGACATGCCAAGTTTGTACCAGATCCATTCATGCTTTGATTTGTTTAGGAATTTTTATTTCCCCCACTCAAACTATTATTCCCCTTAAACACACACACACACACACGTTAATCCCAGCAGATTTATGGAAATTAATAAAATGTTTACAGCTCCCTCACTTTTGAAGATAAAAACATGAAACATGGCATGGTGGTTGCACTTAAGGAGTGCTCCAGCCACTTCATGTTTGAAACAGATTAGTTCATGCTTTGATTTTTTAGGAATTTTTAAAAATGGAAATTTACAAAAATGCTTACATCTGCGTAATTTTTAAAAGATAAACAGATGAAACTTGGCACGTCAGTAGATCTTAAGGAGGGGTTTAGACATGCCAAGTTTGTACCAGACCCATTCATGCTTTGATTTGTTTAGGAATTTTTATTTCCCCCACTCAAACTATTATTCCCCTTAAACACACACACACACACATTAATCCACCCCAGCAGATTTATGGAGGGAGCTTTGATCCTTTACTTTGCTGATGAAGAGCTCCACTGCAGCTGGGGGATGTTTCTACTCCAGCCTTCTCCAACCTGGTGCCCTCCAGATCTATTGGATGGAACCCCCCCCACTCCTGCAGTGGTAGCCCAGCCAGCCAATAGGAGTAAGAGTTTAACAGAAAGAAAGAAAGAGCCTGCCTGTGCCTGACTCAAGTGTAGAAGCTTTCTCACTCACAATGCCAGCCAGGCCAGCAGCATTTTCACACTGTGGTAATGTTAGGGTGACCCTATGAAAAGGAGGACCGGGCTCCTGTATCTTTAACACTTGTATTGGAAAGGGAATTTCAGCAGGTGTTATTTGTATATATGGGTAACCTGGTGAAATTCCCTCTCCATCACAACAGTTAAAGCTGCAGGTGCCCTGCCCTCTTTTAAATCTGGTTATAGTATAGCTGCAGTATAGCTCCTGCAGCTTTAACTCTTGTGCTGAAGAGAAAATTTCACCAGGTGCAACATGCCTACAAATGACACCTGTTGAAATTCCCTTTTCTTTGCAACTGTTAAAGATGCAGGAGCCCTGTCCTGCTTTTCATATGGTCACCTTAGGTAATGTAGATGATTGACTTTTATGAGTCTGAGCAGAAACACGCTCCCTCTCTCTCCACCCGCTATGGCCAGAATCAGCAGCCAGTTAGCTAGGGTGACCATAAGGAAAGGAGGACCAGGCTCCTGTATCTTTAACTGTTGTATTGAAAAGGAAATTTCAGCAGGTGTCATTGTATATATGGGGAACCTGGTGAAATGTCCTCTTCATCACCACAGTTAAAGCTGCAGGTGCCCTGCCCTCTTTTAAATCTGGTCACTCTAGTATAGCTCCTGCACCTTTAACAGTTGTGATGAAGAGGGAATTTCACCAGGTTCCCCATATATACAAATGACACCTGCTGAAATTCCCTTTTCAATACAATTGTTAAAGATACTGGAGCCCTGTCCTCCTTTTCATATGGTCACCCTACAGTTAGTGTTTCCCACTCTTCTGAACACTGCAATTAGAGAAAAACACGGTAACAGACAGCACTGTGGCAATTCCTAATTGGTTAGCCACAGATGCCAATATAAAAGCTACCCCTCACCTACTCAGTGTCTTCCAAATATGGAGATATTCAGTTGAGATGCACACACAGCATTGATGCCTGAAAAATGGTCAGATAATTTCTGAGACTTTAGAAGCTCTGATCAGACATGTCTCCCCTCTGATATTAATCGATGGGTTTGGAAGCGGCAAGTCTCTGCTCTGGAAGACAGAATGCTCCATGGATGTTTGTGGCTACCAAATAATTCTAGGGCAGAGTGCACACCCCTAGTAACCACCCCAAGGTACCCAGCATATTTTCAAGGGAAAGCCCTACTTTTCACAACCCCCAGTCTGATAAGTCTACAATATATTATATGGGATGCCTGCAATTGAAGCCAGTTGAGTAAAAGCTGTATTCTTTTCTTTTCTTTCCTTTTTTTTTAAAAAAACCCTTCTCTAATGAAATGCACCAGCTTTCCTTTTTGGCTCAAGATGGCCGCTGCTGTAAGGTGCAACGCAGAGAGGGAGGCAGCCAATGTGTTTGACTGAGCTGAATTTAATAGCACCGTTTCCCATCTCTCACAAGCTGAGCCTGCCCGAGTCAATGAAACCTTGGCATCCTAATGAAATTGGGTTGGGAGCTTATTCATTTTACAACAGGCTTTTTAACCTTCACTCCTTAATTACTCAGATACTGGAATGGAAACAGGCAAAGGGATTAGAAAGGAGATGTTTATTTATTGCATTGGGAACCCACCCTTCCTACCGGGAGCTCAGGGTGACATTGATTCATTGGGTGTATTTTTAGCCCATCATTTCGCCAAGGAGTTGAGGGCGGCGCGTAGGATTCTTCCTCTATCTCATTTTGTCCTCACAATGACCCTGTGAGGTAGGTTTGGCTGAAGCCATGTCTACACCAGCCATTTATTCCAAGCTGATATGGAAGTAACACGGCTTGGGACCACAATACCTGATGGAACGCTTCTCCCGACGTGAATATACCCAGTCACTACATTCAACATCTAAGGACCTCCTCCGGGTGCCTACTCCGAGAGAGGCTCAGAGTGTGGCAACGAGGGACAGGGCCTTTTCGGTGGTGGCCCCCAGACTATGGAACGATCTCCCTGACGAGGCTCGCCTGGCACCAACGCTGCTATCTTTCCGGCTCCAGGTTAAGACTTTCCTCTTTGCCCAGGCTTATGGTGGCACATCTTAATCACCCACATGTTTAGTTTTTTAACGGTTTTTAATGCTTTATATGTGTATGTTCTGTGTTTTAGAATTTTAAATTTTGTATACTTGTTTTTATATTAATTTTAGAATTTCTGTAAACCGCCCAGAGAGCCTTGGCTATGGGAGCAGTATATAAGTGCAATAAATAAATAAATAAATAAAGTCATCCCTACCGGGCCATATGACACACAGCTGATCCCGCTGTGATCTCAGGTCCACCCCGCAGTTATTCAGGAATATCGCCAACTGCTGTTGTCATAGGTTTTTTCAGTTCTCTCACTACAATCCTGAAGTCCGCGGCTGGTGTGCCCCCGCTTTGCGAAGCTGTCGCTGTTTGGTGTAAGCTTCTGGCTCAGCGAACACCCAACCTGCTATCAGGAACATGGACATTGGCATGTTTCAGCACTGAGTACTGTTTTTTGAAGAAACAAATGTATCTCTGCGCAGGAGCGCGTTTTCGACACAGTACCTATTCCCCCTTGTGTTGCTGCGTGTCTGCACTGGTGCACATCTGTCAGGACTTACTTAAAAAAAAAAATCCGTGCCCCAGAGCCATCTACCTGGTCTTGCCCACTTCTGCCAATACACATTCAGAACAGCTGTAACGGGGCACATGTGCTCCTGTAACGGCTCTCCTTTAATTGTGGGAAACATCGGTGGTGTGTGTCCCGTGAACGCCGATTGTGGAAGCTGGATACCATCACAATCATCCCTCCTCTTCTGTGAGAGGGCTGAAGGTGTAGATTAGGCCAGAGAGAGGGGGGCATTAGCTAGACCTACAGTTTAACCCGGGATTGTCCCGGGGTCATCCCTGTTCATGTAAATGACACACAGGATATCCCGGGAGCAGGCAGGGATGACACTGGGACGATCCCAGGATAAACCTTAGGTCTAGCTAAGGCCAGAGAGAGAGAGAGAGAGAGAGAGGGATGCTATTGTCGGTCCTTGTGCAGCCAATGTGCCTGAAGATCTACTTCACTATCTAGCCATTTGCCAGGTTCACCAGGTTCTCCATCTATACAAATGACACCTGCTGAAATTCCCTTTTCAATACAACTGTTAAAGATACAGGAGCCCTGTCCTCCTTTTCATGTGGTCCCTCTAAAGTAGAGGCCCCAGAAGCCCAGGGTATAATGATATATAACGATATCGTTATATATCGTTAACTGCCTTAAGGGCTGTCTTGCACTGTATCTAGCAAATGAATATTAACCACCATGACAGCTAGCAGCTGCTGGAGGGAAGAGATGCGAGAAGGACAGCAACCTTCATCTATTGCTTGTAGGCTTCCCAGGAGCAGTTTTAACCTTCTTTGAAGCTGAGACCGATGTAATTTTGGGTTGACCAGTACAGGTCTTATGTCCTCATTTTTAAAAGAATAAGTAAATCTAGGGTTCATCCCTGGGTTCAAATTAATCCCCCCAAACAAAGTATCTCCAAAATGACAGTAACTTTGGTTGATTACAGACCTTCCTTGGACAGTTCTTTTACACACACATACAGAGAGAGAGAGAGAGAGAGAGAGAGAGAGAGAGAGAGAGAGAGAGAGAAAATCCTAGAGTAAATTAAACTTACGATAACATCATTTAAAGCTGGCAAGGTGGAAGAGTGTGTATTATGCAGAGCGAGTGAGGACTTAACAACTTTGGAACGCAAAGGAGGACCCGTGCAAATTTGCTTCCTGGCAGCTACATGTTACTCACTGCTGCTGCCAAATGTGCAGCCTCTTATGAGCGTCAGCGGCCTCCCTCCCTGCCTCCTCCTGCCACTCAGGATCAATGCCTCTGCGTATGGTGAAATCACACTTCATCTCGTCACATGGGTTACAACTTTGTGATCTTGATTCAAGCCAAAGGTGATAAAACTGAACTTCTTGATTAGGGTTGATTCAGCCGTTTCATTGTTGGGTGCCCCCTTTGAAATGTCTTTGTACTTTAGGACATCTGTAGTGAAGGTTGGTGCTTCCTATTTCAGTGGGGCTATAAATCCATTCTTAGTTTTAGTTAAAACCAGCCAGAAATCTAAACCTAGCCTCAAAATAGGTCCAGCACCTTGGATAGTCTCCTTTAGAGTTCTGGTTGGGTCTTACTGAAAGGCAGAATGGGTTCACAAGCCCCACCAAAATCACTGGACATGTGTCTTATTCAGAACAACTGTCATGAAACAGAGATGTATTAACAAACAGATGAAGGCACTCCGCCCTACAACCAATTCCGTATTGTCATCCCAATGTTTGTATAAGGCCTTATGAAGAAGCATGTTGAAGCTCTTGATTTCACGATGTACTTTCTCCAAGTATATATCATCAATGGAGCTTCTATTCCTCAGGTTGGATTAGATGAGTTTGATATGGTAGAATAAGATTTCACCCCAATTTCCAACATCAAAAATAATGCTTCCATTTTCTCTATCCATCAGAAACAGGTTTGAGAAACTGTCTGTACTGAGCTGTTTCCAAAGACCATTTCCATCAACTTCCCACTTGAACAAACTCCTCACTCTGCACCAAGTAAAAGGCTTTTTACAAACTCTTCCCAGCCCACCTGCTGTCATTAATGCATGAAATCTACAGGCTCCCAGAAGCTCAAGCTGAGTCACGTTTCAAGCGCCAGACAGGTCTGTTCTGCTTCTGCTGTGATGAGGGCTAAGTGTTGTTTAGGTGAAGCTTGGGTTTCAGGGTTCATCTGTGGACTGGGTATTTTCAACTACATGAACAGGAATAGAACAGCACCATGGAGGTCTCCACGTGATGCTGGAGCAGGAAGCTAGACAGCCTTGCCTGCATATTGCTCTTACAAAGACCAGATCAAGACTGAGGCTTAAGTAAGAGTGTAATTGCATTTAGATTCATTGGCCCTCTCTCCACACTGATGAGACTTGGCTGGGCTTGCTCTGTTTTTAGTTGCGATGATGTGGGGGTAGCTATGGCATGTTTGTGTCCCCATGGTCAGAGTCGTCAGCATCTGAGGATGGGAATGAAACCCCATCTGGAGACAGGGGAGCTGACCCCTGGGGACATTCTGTATTTACTGATCTGGAAGAGTTGGAAGCCTTGGGAACAGGAATGTTTGTTTATGGAATTTTCATTTCCTATTTGGTCCAATGGAGCTTTGCGTTGTGTTCAACTAAATTTGCATTTGCAGCTAGGGATGTCACAAGAGTCTGATGTGCAGGTGGATTCAGATGGATTCTCTGTCCAACCCCACGTGACCTCCCAGAGTCTGTAATATAATTCATGTCTATAATAATATGTAAATGGTCCCTTTATGGCTGCCATTTCCATAACATTAGATCCCCAAGCTACTATTTCTGAACAAAATGTGGGGTCACTATGGGGATGGCTGGCTGCCGGACCCGCTCATTAGATGCATGGGTACTTGGTAAGCATGTCCAGGTGAGGACAGGGGCTCAGTGAGCAGGTCCGGTGGGGTGGGGAGTAGTGATGAGTCCATAAATCCTTATTTTGCGATCTGACCTGTGGGCTTTATCCCAAATTCTGGGAACTCTTTTTTTTATTATTTGTTTGCTTTGCACATTTTGGCAGGTTCTGTCATTTGCACAAATTGCTCAGAAATGAGTGTAAATTCAACTGTAATTTGTAATACTTATTTTCCACTGAATATAATAACACCTCTAAACAGGGCCAGTGTCAGACTATTTTTGCCCTAGGCAAGGTGAGCTACTTTCACCCCTGCCCCCCCCCCAAAAAAAAAAAAATGCCAGGTTTGATTTTTAAGAACATATGTTTCCTGGAAAAAATAAGAAGCACAAAACTTGGAACTGCTAAATTTATTTTAAAGTGCAAGAAATACGTCATGCCAATTATAGCAAATAAATTGGAAAGGAATGTTTATGGGTCTAAAATGCATTATTTAATAGGAATATCACCTCCAAATCATCCCCCCAACTCACACGCGTGTACACACACAGCATCACTCACTCCAAACAAACACACGCATAAACACATGCATTCACTCAAAGACCCCATGCACCCCATTCACCCATACAATCGCTCTCTCTTCTGGGTGCGTTCCGGAAGTCCGAATGTGGAGCCAGCCCACCCCCACCCCAGCGTCCCTTTGGCTGTTCGGGCACGGGGCGCCATCTCGCCCGCCCAGGCCCAGCTGAATCCTTGGACTGGCCCAGCTCACAGCCAACGTGCGTGAGTGCTGCGCTGTGCCGGGCGCCCCTCTTAGCTTGGCGCTCTAGGCAGCTGCCTGAGTGGCCTCTATGGTAGCACCGGCTCTGCCTCTAAATGGTTAACATATAGATTTTTAGTATGTAGCTTTCCTGTAGGTTCACATATTTGTATATAGATTTCCCAGGTATAGACATTTTTTTGGGGGGGGATGCAATCTTTCATAACAGATGAGACAGTATCCAGTGTTAGTCCTACAAAGAGTAGACTCATTGCAATTAGTCATGACTAACTTAAGTCCTATTCATTTTGATGGGTCTCCTCTAACATTGGATACTATGCATACATTTTTGTACATTTTTATTTAATTATAACAGTGCTATACCACTGGATATAATAGAATCTCTCAGTAGTATAATTTTTGAGTGGTGAACCACATCACTATACAACAAACGAGAAGGATCTTGGAATTGTTGTAGATCACAAGCTGAATATGAGCCAACAGTGTGATGTGGCTGCAAAAAAAAAACAAATGCTATTTTGGGCTGCATTAATAGAAGTATAGCTTCCAAATCGCACAAGGTACTGGTTATCATCTATTCGGCCCTGGTTAGGCCTGACCTTGAGTATTGTGTCCAGTTCTGGGCACCACAATTCAAGAAGGACGCAGACAAGCTGGAGCGTGTTCAGAGGAGGGCAACCAGGATGATCAGGGGTCTGGAAACAAAGCCCTGTGGGGAGAGACTGAAACAACTGGGCATGTTTAGCATGGAGAAGAGAAGATTGAGGGGAGACATGAGAGCACTCTTCAACTACTTGAAAGGTTGTCACACAGAGGAGGGCCAGGATCTCTTCTCGATCTTCCCAGAGTGCAGGACACGGAGTAACGGGTTCAAGTTACAGGAAGCCACATTCCGGCTGGACATCAGGAAAAACTTCCTGACTGTTAGAGCAGTACAACAATGGAATCAGTTACCTAGGGAGGTGGTGGGCTCTCCCACACTAGAGGCCTTCAAGAGGCAGCTGGACAGCCATCTGCCAGGTATGCTTTAGGGTGGATTTCTGCATTGAGCAGGGGGTTGGACTCAATGGCCTTGTAGGCCCCTTCCTCCTCTGCTATTATATGATTCTATGATTACAACATTTGGAAAAGTGCACGGTATGAAATGCAACTGTATTCTGATCCACATGTTTGTCCAGGAAGTGTAAATTTAAATTTGCTCATTTCACTTACAAAATGGACCAAACTAAATTCATCCCCTTCTTTAATTCAGGCAGGATGGAAGAAACACACACACACACAATCAGGGCTTGTATGCATTTTTTCCCAGACCTGTATCTTGAGAATTCCTCCTTTCCATAATCCGGGTCACAAATGGATGTAAGTCCTTCATCCTATTTGCTTTCCTGTATAATATTTCAGGGGATTGCATAGGCCTGGGCATGAGATCCTCAATGCATTTTTCCCCCCTGTCCTCATCCTGCCATATCTTCCCCTGCCTAGCAGAACACCTGAAGAAAAAATACGCCTCCTAGTGACCATCCCACTCTCTGGCTGAGTAAAATGCGACTTACCCTCCTGAAAAATTGAAAGCTTCTCTTCCCCCTGGAGAGTCGGGTATGTCCAAAAAAGTGACATTGCATAGCCCTTCAATGCTCCAATGAAATATCCATCCATTCATAATTTAGAAAGTGGCAGCTGGTGGGTGGAATGGAGGTGTATCGCTGGCACCGGCGACCGGTCTCCTTGGCATCCGCTTCCATCTAGGCCCAGGGAGGAAACAAGTTGAAGCAGATTTTCAGGACGAGACCGAATTGCCTGGGGCTCTTCCCAAAATAGCAAATGGAGTCAGTGGGATCGTAGATGCAGGCAACGGCAGGGACACTGGGATTCTGTGCTCCAGAAACAGCCTCCTGTTCATCAAGGCTGAAGAGAATGTAAACCTGATGGAAGCCACACAACCCTTGTCCGTAAAATGTACTGTTTTCTAGGGTAGGCATTAGTACCAGGCGTCTTTGGGTCTTCTCCAGGGTTCGGGCACCTCAGCAGGGTCGTGGCTCAGTGGTAGAGTCCCAGCATTGCATGCAGGTCCAATCTCCAGGTAGGGCAGAAAAACTCCTGCTTTGAAACCCTGCAGATCTGCTGCCAGTCAGTATTGGCTCAGTATTGGACAACTTCCTGTGTTCTATGGCCCACTAGCACTGTGTCACACCTCTACTTGAGGAGTCCTCCTCAGAGGAGGAACTAGAGTAGGGTGACCCTATGAAAAGGAGGACAGGGCTCCTGTATCTTTAACAGTTGTATTGAAAAGGGAATTTCAGCAGGTGTCATTTGTATATATGGCGAACCTGGTGAAATTCCCTCTTCGTCACAACTGTTAAAGCTGCAGGAGCCTTGCCCTCTTTTAAATCTGGTCACTCCAGTACAGCTCCTCCAGGTGTTTTGGACTACAACTTCTACCACCATGGCCATTCCCACCCAGGTAATGCTCTCCAGGTAATTTTGGACTAAAATTCCCATGGGTGGGAATGGTCATGGTGGTAGGAGTTGTAGTCCAAAACACCTGGAGGGTACCAAAAGCCTTCCAAATAATTTTGGACTAAAATTCCCATGGGTGGGAATGGTCATGGTGGTAGGAGTTGTAGTCCAAAACACCTGGAGGACACCTGAAGCCCTCCAGATAATTTTGGACTAAAATTCCCATGGTTGGGAATGGTCATGGTGGTAGGAGTTGTAGTCCAAAACACCTGGAGGACACCTGAAGCCCTCCAGATAATTTTGGACTAAAATTCCCATGGGTGGGAATGGTCATGGTGGTAGGAGTTGTAGTCCAAAACACCTGGAGGGTACCAAAAGCCTTCCAAATAATTTTGGACTAAAATTCCCATGGGTGGGAATGATCATGGTGGTAGGAGTTGTAGTCCAAAACACCTGGAGGACACCTGAAGCCCTCCAGATAATTTTGGACTAAAATTCCCATGGGTGGGAATGGTCATGGTGGTAGGAGTTGTAGTCCAAAACACCTGGAGGACACCTGAAGCCCTCCAGATAATTTTGGACTAAAATTCCCATGGGTGGGAATGGTCATGGTGGTAGGAGTTGTAGTCCAAAACACCTGGAGGACACCTGAAGCCCTCCAGATAATTTTGGACTAAAATTCCCATGGGTGGGAATGGTCATGGTGGTAGGAGTTGTAGTCCAAAACACCTGGAGGACACCTGAAGCCATCCAGATAATTTTGGATTAAAATTCCCATGGGTGGAAATGGTCATGGTGGTAGGAGTTGTAGTCCAAAACACCTGGAGGACACCAAGTGGCTTATCTCTGGACTAGAGAATCAGTGGCAGCTACTCCATCAAAAGGAGACCCTACCACCTCCTGAAGCAATCAGTGTACCATTGTTAGGAAGCTTCTCCTGTTTTGCAGAAATTTGCTTCCTTGGAATTTCCACCCATTGATACTAGTCCTGCCCTCTGCCGCAAAAGAGATTAACTCTGCTCCATCTTCTCCAACTTCTGCATCTTCTCCATCTTTCAGATGTTTGAAGACCAAGATCATGTTTCCCCTTCCCCTTCTCTTTTTCAAACCAAACATAGCTCTTCCAAACATTTCTCATAGGATTGAGTTCCCAGAACCCTTCACTATCCTGTTCACCTTTTTCTGGACTCACTTTTCACGTGCTTTCTCTGCTGCTGGAGTTGGTGGTGCCCATCCGCCTCTGGTCAACAGCATTTCTCACTAATGTTTCCTCAGTGGATTGAAGACACCGCCGACTTCCTAATCATCCCATAACATTTAATAAACACAGCCCAGGAGTTGTGTAACGTGTTAGCGTATGAGCGGCGTTAATTAAGCCTAAAAATGATAAATAATTAAGGACTAATTACGTGATATTGGTAATTTCATTTTCCGGCGGAGCGCGCTCTGTTTGTTTGCTCCGCTGATTGGGGGCCCATCTGCGGTAACGTTTCCCTCATTTGTAGCTGGCTGGAGAGTCTAGCGCCTTGCCGCTTTACAGGGGAGAAATAAAATTGAAAGTGCTCTATTATGTAGGCAATTGTCCATTTCCTAACAGAAGAGAAGTACTGCTGAGGCTATTGTTCGGCGTGAGTTTGGTGAAGGAGAAAACAGAGTTGTTAAAGAGTTGTTGTTTTTTTTAATTCCTTACATAGCCAGAAGGCTTGTGAACACTGTGCATGAGGTTAGAATAGGATGCCACACTTAATTCACCACTGAGAAGCACCTCAGTTCTTTGCACTAACTGCAAAGTGGAAGTTTAACAAGCTGGAAAGAATTCAGAGGCAAGCACAAATGAAGATGGTCCAAAAGCCTGAGGAGAAAACGCAGATCAGGAAAAGTTGGAAGAACCCCTGGGTTTTACCCAACAGGAAGAATATTTTACATATTTGTACTCCACCGTATCCTGAAACAAATCACCCCAGTCTTCCCCACCCTGGTACCCATGTCTGGTTTGCAGAGAGCTGCTGAGAAGATCTCAGCCATAGAATAGTAGAGTTGGAAGGGGCCTATAAGGCCATCGAGTCCAACCCCTTGCTGAATGCAGGAATCCACCTTAAAGCATCCCTGACAGATGGCTGTCCACCTACCTCTTGAAGGCCTCTAGTGTGGGAGAGCCCACAACCTCCATAGGTCATGGGTTCCATTGTTGTACCACTCTAACAGTCAGGAAGGATACTTGGTGTCCATTTCTCACCTATTCCAGGTTAGGGGACCTAAGAAAGGTCCCATATTAAAGGTCCCCCAAATGCCGGAGCCCACACAGTAGCTCACTATTGCCTTCACAAGGAAGAAAAATGGACACAGTTACTAAAATTAGCTAAAATCAAAGCCTAACAGTGAACCTGTTAAGATGACACGTCAGACTCTGTGGTTAGCGAAACTGGTCCTCTGGGGTTAGCACTAATCACATGCCATGCTTCCGCACACAACACTTTAAGCTGCAGTTAGATCCGTGGTTAGAGCCACTAACCCTGCTGCAGATGCTCTGACTGTGGTTAGTGAGTGAGCAGGGTTTAACAAAGTGCATTACACATAAGGTGACCATATGGAAAGGAGGACAGGGCTCCTGTACCTTTAACCGTTGTATTGAAAGGGGAATTTCATCAGGGGTCATTTTGTATGTATGCAGCACCTGGTGAAATTCCTTCTTCATCACAACAGTTAAACCTTCAGGAGCCCTGCCCTCTTTTTTTTTTATTATTATTATTATTATTATTATTATTATTATTATTATTATTATTATTATTATTATTTATATAGCTCCAACAATGTACTTGGTCACTCTAGTATAACACCTGCCTGGTCCTCCTTTCCATATGGTCACCCTAATCACACAAGACACCTTAAGCCCTGCTGCTTAACCGAAAGCCTTGGTTGGACTTGAAGGCCTTAGAGGCCCCTTCCAACTCTACTATTCTAGGAATTAATCCCCATCTGGTGTGTGTGTGAGAGAGATTGAGTGAGAGAGAGAGAGAGAGGGGGACGGATGGACGGACGGACGGACGGACAGACATGGGTGGGAGGGTCTGTTGCACCATGTCCTGCTTTGCTGGTCTCTGGCTGACGGCTGGTTGGCCACTTTGTGAACAGAGTTCTGGACTAGATGGACCCTCGGTCTGATCCAGCATGGCACTTGTTCTGTTCTAACTGCTTTTGGAGAGCTTTGCTTTTTGGTGGGAGTCAAATTGTTTATTCTGCAATTTTCCAAATTATGACCAACCCTCTCTCCATATCGGTTGTCCTCCTCCACTCCTTAAATTATCACTGAAAATGGATCTTTTGAGAGAGGGAAATGTGATACATTCATTTTGCTAATCTAATTGAAACTTCTTTGGCTTCCTTCAGATGCCCCTCCAATCTCATCCCCCGTGGCACCCTCCTGGAATTCGCCTCTTATTTTTTCCCCCATTAGGCCCAATTGGTTGGTGCGACAGAAACAAATCTTTCTGGACACTGATGAAAACCCCAGGAGGACTTCACCATAGTAATCCTGACTCTGCATCTTGTCTGTGTCTGCGTCTGCCACAGGAAAGATTGCAGCCGCTTCACTGCAGTGATCTGGAAAACTGCCCCGCCAATCAAATCACCTCATCAGGAAATGCTTGAGGAAGTGGAGTTTCCACGGAGTGTGGACAATTCCCTTTCAACCACGGGGGAGCCAATCACTGGCCGTTTCTGTCGGAATCTCATTGAGCGCGCTGCCTTAGGTGGTGAAGGTGATGGCCGGTAAATTCTCCACAGGGAGAAAATAGAGGAAATCATGAGGACCTATGATTGGAAGAGCTGAGGATGCTGGGGAGAATGAGAACCCATTGGGTGCCACCTGCTGTGTATGAGGAGTACAGACAAATGGAAGTTGTTGACGAAGTCAGAGTGAGCTGTTTATGTCTGTAGATGTGTTACACCAGTGGGACTGTTGGGCTTTTGGCTACTGACTTTACATCCTTGTTTGGACACATAGTGGTGGATGTTTCAAGGACCTCCCCGAGCCCTTTCTGAGACCCATTCCTTGCCCCATGGGAAGGGGCTGCAGTTCAAGGGTAGAACACAGGATTTACACGCAGAAGGTTACAGGTTCAATTCCCCAACATCTCTTGTGAACCGCTACATTACTCAAGAGCCTGTTTAATCAAGAGAAAGGCCATAGATCAGTGGGGAAGCACATGCTGCCTGCAGAAGATGCTAGGTGGGATCTCTGGCTTGTCGAGGTAGGACTGTAGAAGCGGTCCCTTCGACACGATCATACTGGGATCCTGTAAAGATCAAGATTTGCAATCATACCAAGATGTTCCAATCCCTTTCTGTACAGTTTTATGTTTACATCATTCTGCATATATCGTGCACGCCTTTGCATTCTGTTTGATGCCAGATCGTTTATTCTTATTCTCTACTCCTGTTTGTTGTTGTGCTTTTTCTTCCTTTATTTATTTATTTATTTATTTATTTATTACATTTCTATACCGCCCAATAGCCAGACCTCTCTGGGCGGTTCACAAAAATTAAAAACATTCAAAGTATAAAACAACAGTATAAAACCATAATATAAAATACAATATAAAAGCTCAACCAGATAAAAACAGCAGCAATGCAAAATTACAAATTTAAAACACCAAGTTAAAATTTATTTATAGACTGTTAAAATGCTGGGAGAATAAAAAGGTCTTCAGCTGGCGATGAAAAGGAGCACAGTGTAGGCGCCAGGCGGAGCTCTCTGCGGAGCTCTTTCCACAGCCGGGGTGCCACAGCGGAGAAGGCCCTCCTCCTGGTTGCCACCTGCCTCACTTCCTTTGGCAGGGGCTCACAGAGAAGGACTCCTGAGGATGACCTTGGGGTCCGGGCAGGTACATACGGGAGGAGGCGTTCCTTCAGATAGCCTGGCCCCAAGCCGTTTAGGGCTTTAAATGTTAATACCAGCACTTTGAATCGGGCCCGGACCTGGACTGGCAGCCAATGAAGCTGGAAAAGGACTGGCGTAATGTGGTCTCGCCGGCCAGTCCCTGTTAGTAACCGTGCTGCCCTGTTTTGTACCAGTTGAAGTTTCCAGACCATTTTCAAAGGCAGCCCCACGTATAACGCATTGCAGTAATCCAAACGAGAGGTTATCAGAGCATGGATAACTGTAGCTAGGCTATCTCTGTCCAGATAAATCATTCCTTTGATTTCCCTTCAGTTATAGACAACTGTGTTCTGTGTGCGTGTGACTTAGATTAATTTCCAGTTGTGTGTTTCATTAGCATTGTTTTGGTTTTGGTTCAGGTTAGGGTTTGCTTCCACGGTCTGACCCTGTTTGCTGTTTTCTTCTGAGGCTCAGGCCTTAGCTAGACCATACTTTATCATGGAGTGAACCCCGGGATCATCCCTGTGCATCCACATGATGTACAGGGGATGCCGGGATCAGGGAGGGATCATCCCTCCCTTGCCCCAGGCTAGAGCCCTCTCCTTTGGACCCGCTTTTTCTGCAGTCCTGGGCTGAGCCTGAAACCACGGAACATGTATCCGGTTTCCGCAGTTTGACCCCGCTCCGTGTGATTACTCGCATGGAGCCGGGAGCCGCGCATGGGGCACAACACTCCTCAGGAGCACTGGACCCGTCGGGTGAACCTTACCTTCAATGCACAAGAGTTCGTGCGCTCCGTCTTCTTTAAAAATTAAAAAATGGTGGGCGTGACGCCTCTCTTCCTGAGGTCGTCGCTCCTCACGTGTAAATGGAGGAGGGATCTCGTGTTAATCACAATGCAAGATCTTCCCTCCTCTGTCACGGAACAAAAGGTAGGTCTAGCTAAGGCCTCAGTTTGGCCCAGAGAACACTCGGTAGGTGCCTGCCCTTGCTGCTTAAATTGCCCACTTTCCTCTGGTTAGTCAATGGCCGCTGCCATGGACGAATTTGGGAGAATGCACAATTTTGGCAACAAGGGTGTTCGGCTGCTGATTGCTCAAAGGGACCTCATGTGAGCTTAAGTATGAGTCTGTGCTTGCACCAATTGCACCTGATTGGGGTCCAGGGACGGACGGACTTGGGGGGGGGCAGTCAGTTGCACTTCCAGACTCATTCAGATACTTGCAACATCTCTAGTTCCAGTAGGACTGGCAACTACCCCTTTCTGTCATGCCTGTCCAGGAGAAGCAAAATGTGTTTAAGAGAACATATAGATAATGCCAAATAAGGATGGAGCTACTGCCATGACACAGGCTTTGAACAACAGACCCGGCCGCAGCTACTCCCTGCTCAAGCCAAGCACCACCGCGTGATACGCCTGAGACAAGGGACAAAAACCACCTTCCTCCAAACTATGTGGAGAAAGGGGTTAAATGGAGAAGGATTTCAAGATATAAAATAAAACACTGTGAGTTATATCTGCTGAGGTGAATTATTGTCAGAGTGGGTGCTAAATGTGTAAACTTCAGATGATAAATGCCAAACAGACATGTGGGATTTTTGTGGTATGGTAAAAACCAAATAATTAAAATTTATTTTTAAAAGTTCACAAGTTTTGTTTCAAATAAAACATTTAAAACCCTTTTTGAAACCTTTCATCCAATCCTTTCACTCATTCACATACGCGCTTTCCTTTTTCTCACACAATCCCTCTTGAACTTTCTTTATTATCAGTATTGATTAAGATACATCCACTACGTGCACACCACACTCCAAAGACACCACTCTCTACACTGACCCTCAAATTTCCCAGTACTTAAGTACTCTAAACACAGAGAGCACTAAAGACTCCAATACCTAAAAGTCCCCCACAAACCCCTCAGTCCTTCCCTTATATATCACTCCTCACCCTCCAAAGACATTCTAGGCCAACTCAGGCCAACATTCTAAACTCACCACAGACTTACAAACGGCAGACATACATTTGGGAACTGACTTGCGGGGTGTAACGCCACAGCTACCACTTAAAGAAAAGAAAAAGCCAGCATACGAACAAAAACACATGAATACCATTTCATAAAACAACTATTACGAAGTATAAAAGGTTTGTTCTGAAAATAGTTATATATTAAAACATATGAAATTATACCAAAACAAAAATGGTGGCATTGTTGGTTTCTAATAATAATGTAATCAGCTATGCTAGTAAATCTGTCCCAGATGCGTTTCAACTCCAGGGTCTTCCATCAGTGTGTGTGTGTGGGGGGGGGGAGAATTTCATCGTAACTATTACTCCCCCCTCCCTCCCCAAAACACCCCTCAGTTTTGTCAGGTTAGCTTCAAAATAGGAACTGCAAGACAAAAAGATAAAGTCAAGAGATTACGGACACCCCCAAAAGATTCAATTAGGCTCACAAATTTAAACTGATACAAATTTCTTCACCAGAAGGTCACTCTTGCACCACCTGTGTATTTCATCTGTTGTGTTCACTTCCTGGAGGAGTTCTACACTAGTCAAGTTAGAACATGTCTTACCGTCTTTAAGTGTGCGTTTCGTAGTATTACGCCACATGATGTATAGTTTGTGACGTTTTATGGTTGTCTGTTCTCCGGTTTTTATTTTGAACTTCTCTGAAATAAGTCGTTCTATTTCGTATAATGTGGCCGATTTCATCGTATTAAATGGGTTTCCTGTATTTCTTAATTAGCCAATGACATTTCCAGGGGGCGTGTTTATGTAATTTCCACGCCCAAAGTTGGAGTCGTTTTTGTCTTTCAAGCCTCTTTTTTGCAGCCACTTCCAGTTTCACTTTTGGGAGGCTTCTTGGTGGATTGTTTGTAGGTGGAGGGGCAATTGAAGTGGAGAGAAGAGGAAGTGGGAGGGGAAATTGGAAGACGGGGAAATAGAACAAACGGATTTATTTTCTTAGTGTGGCCAAAAGGAATGCATTCCCACGGAAAGAGAAAACGTAAGTAAACATTTTAAAAACTGCTACATTTTAAACCATTCAAAAACAAAATGTTCAATGACTGTAAAAACAACATTTCATATACTAGTGTTGATCCCCTCTTGGGTACATCAAGGAGGGAGGAAAATACAGCATACACCCTGCCCCATTCCTGAGACATGTAAAGGATGCAAAGGCATACATATTGAGTGTCCACTTGTGGCCACTTGCCTTTTGACAATCTAAAAGCAACCAAAATAAAAGTATTTTCACCATAACAAATGGCTTACAACTGAAGCACATGTAGTTGGCAGGGGAAATAGGCACCACTGAACAGATAAGGAATGAAAGAATAGCTCTGGTGTTGTTGAAAATAGTTAAAATCTTTAAATAGTTAAAATTATTAAATTCTTATCCGTATGCAAAATGCTCGATATTTCGGATTAGTTCTAATCCTTCCTCAGGAGCTACTATTAATGAAATTAATACAGTTTAAAATATTTTTTTTAAAAAAAAAATACAGACATGGAACACGACACCTTTATCAATCCAAACTTTTAAACAGAGGTTTGTTGCTTCTATAATCAAGATTTGAATTTTTTGTTTGTTTTTTTCAAATATATTTTAAACTGTATTAATTTTATTAATTGTCGCTCCTGAGGAAGGATTACAACTAGTCCAAAACATCGAGCATTTTGCATATGGATAAGTATTATTAAAGATTTTAACTGTTTTCAACAGCACCAGAGCTAGTCTCTCATTTATTGTCCTTACAACTGAATCATAGAATAGCAGAGTTGGAAGGGGCCTACAAGGCCATTGAGTCCAACCCCCTGCTCAATGCAGGAATCCACCCTAAAGCATC